>NC_090246.1:16486796-16491796 GCF_037325665.1 Littorina saxatilis
AATCCTCCCATCGTGTTCCGCATCTCAGGTCTGTTCAGCTTCGTTTTTACGTCGGATAAGATAGATAGATCCGTTGCTTTTTGGGTCCAGCGGACCATATAGGCCAAATCAGGACCCCACAAGTTTAACATTACACAAATTTAAATTAAACCAATTTCAAAAAACAAAGTCAGGAAATGTATCACAGTAAAACTATTATCACAGACGTCGCACCATGGTGCCTCTTCTCTTTTAATCAGGTGAACATGTGTTGTATATATAAGTGTGACCAGTGTGTAACCTAGCCAAAACACTTTCTTCTTTTCTACTTGAAGCCGTCAAAACTACACAAGATACGCCCTGAGCATTAAGGTGTCAGCCACTCATCATCCCCTGGTCACACATGACAAACTCGGAATTCACCATATGTGACCCTCCACCACGAAATGAGTCGCATGTCACCTCACGCGGTTCTGCGCTAGGCTTAATAATAAGTCCGGGGAGTGTCTTGTAACAGTGTGGGGTACACCTTAGCCACAGGCTTATAACTCAAACAGTTGTCGCTATTTTCTAAAACGATTTTCACCACTGGGTAGAGCATAACAAACTCTTTAGGAAAATGTAAAACTATGAAAATCTTGCAAAGGTGACATGCGACTCATTCCGTGGTGGAGGGTCACATATTTTGGGATAAAAAGGGTGGAGTATTGTATGGGTTAGAAAAGGTAAGTGAAAGGGCTTTGGGGAGGCAGAAATAGAGAAGAGACAAGAAAAAGATCCTAATTAGGTTCACGGCATCGAGAGTGATGCGACCTTCTCTCAGAAGTTAGTAGAGAAGGCTCCCCCATCCACCACCCGGGGGACGCGCCTCTACGCCAATTAGGGGGCGCGAGGACGTCGGATAAGAGCAGCCTTCAACTTTAACACATACCAAAAATCACATGCCCACTTCTTCCTGTGTAGTTTCGATATTTTTTTTTCTTCAACAATTTTTTATTCAGGCAAGCACAGATTTATAATGACACATTCAAAAGCATTGTCACTGATAAGTCACAGCAATGACAGAGCTGAACACACATGTGATATTCAGTTACTTCTTACATTTTCAGAGCACGTCCCAAAAATCAGAGGAATACATTGACTATTGTAATAATGTACATCACTCGTCTTTATCCAACCGTTACTAGCTGTTGATACGGAATCCATTTTTTAATAAACTGAGTCTGTTTCATGAGAATATTGTGAGCATATTTATCAATTTGGTACAAATTATATAATTCTCTTAAGAACATTTGCATGTGGGGACGAATTTTGTTTATTCTGCATTTGTAAACAAAAAACTTTGCTGTTAATAAAATAAAATCAAAACCAGCGTTTGTTTTCATGGTTCAATAATACCAGTGTTGGTGTAAGTCTGAGTCTGTCACATTTATAACATTTTTCTTTCAGACATTTTTCAAATTCAATCCAAAAAACCTGGACATGTTCACATTGCCACAAATAATGATAAACTGTATCTTTTTCTAATTCACAAAAATTACATACATTACTTGTGACAACCCCCATGTCTTTCAATATTGCATTAGTCACTAAAACCCTATTATTTATTTTAATTTGGAACCATTGTAGTTTTACCTCTTGTATTTTCTTTGTTTTGTAATCAATTTCCGTTTCAATGATGTTTTCCCAACTTTGACATGCTTTTGGGACACATGTATCAGTTTTTCTAACAAGACTTTCATAAAAATAGTTTTGCTCCTTTTCCACCAGATATGAAAAAAGAAAGTGCTTTGTTAATGTCCATTGATTTTTTTGATTCAATAACAATATTTTTTTTCCGCATATAACTCTTGATTGTGCTTATACAACCGTAATATCCCAGAAAAGATATCTCAACTTGCAATATTTCTTTTAACTCATTAAAACTTAACAACTTTCCATTCTCCTTTATAAGTCTTTTACGTACAGTATACCATTTTCAGTCCAATCCACAAAATGAAACGCTTTGTTATTAATCTTGAATTTGGTATTGAGGAAAAGTGGTTCTATCAACAGTTCTTCAGATGTATTGATCTCTGTTTTAAAATAAACTTCTTCATAAGCTTCAAATACATTTTTCCAAAACAAATTTACTGTACAGTCGTTAAATAATTTCCCTCAAAACTTTGACACCAGTGCTAATTTAGGGCATCTTATCAATAATATTTCTTTCCATTTTGGATTGTATGTTGTGTTCAGAACTTTCTTCATCCAATTTAGTTTTAAGGAATGAATATAGGCCTTAATGGACGGAATATTTATACCTCCTTCTTCTATCTTGTGGATAGCCATTGTTCTTTTTATTTTGTCTTTTTTGTATCCCATACAAATTCAAAGCACATTTGTTGTATTTGTTGGACAATTGTATCTGGTGGGTTTGGAAGCATGATCAACAAATAAACAAGTTTGGACAATACAAGTGATTTCAGGACTGCTATACATAGGCGACAACTTAAGGCTATTGTACGATGCTATAGACTATCTACAAGATCAGAATCTCTCAGGATTACTTGTTTCAATAGATTTTGAAAAAGCTTTCGACTCGATCAATTGGAAATATATGAATAACGTCTTACAAATCTTTGGGTTTGGAGAAGAAATTCGACAATGTATATCTGCTTTTTATAAAAATATTAGATCATCAGTTATCGTGAATGGTAAAACGTCCACAAGCTTTCCAATTGAGCGTGGCTGTCGTCAGGGAGATCCCATATCACCTTATTTGTTTATTTTGTGTACAGAATTGTTAGCATGTAGGATAAGGGAGAACGGTCAGATTAAAGGAATAGAAATATCAGAAAATACTGAGTGTAAAGTAAGTCAGTTTGCAGACGACACATATTTTTTGCTTGATGGAAACAAAATATCCTTTGAAACATTGTTTTATGAGTTAGAATTGTTTAAGAATTTATCCGGGTTAAAACTCAATTATGATAAAACATGTAACGTTTGGCTTGGGGAAAAAAGAAATAGAAAAGTAGTGTTTCTCACACATCTGAACATGTGTTGGAATCCTAACAAATTTAAAAATACTGGGGCTCTGGTTTAACAACGATTTGTCAAATATGGCAGAGATGAACATAAGTGATAAGTTTAATGAAGCAAAAAAGTTATTTAATACATGGGCAAAACGGTCAACTACACCGATAGGAAGTGTGGAGATTTGTTTTAGCTGAGTGGCACACTGCGTCACACAGTGAAAGTTATTCAGCAAACAAAAGAAGAAGAAGAAAACTACACACAAAACAAAACCAAAAAAAAGCACAGAACGCAGCCAGGCAAAAGATTGTGATCATTTTGGTGTGTGCTCAAATCCCAGTGGAAGGATGCTCTTATCATATGTGAAAGCCTTGACATATCTGTGGCAGTGAATATGATCGTGTACGCGGGGAAGTGTATTTGACAGGAAAAGATCATGCCGTTCCTCTTGGCATTTTCTTCTGCATTTTCCAAATGCTATTACATCATCATCATCATCATCATCATCATCATCAGCATCATCATCAGCATCATCATCATCATCATCATCATCATCATCATCATCATCATCATCAACAACAACAAAACAACAACAACAACAATAACAATAACAACAACAACAACAACAACAACACCAACAACAACACCAACAACAACAACAACAAAAACAACTTCACCAACAACGACAACAACAACATCAAAACAACAATAACAATAACAACAACGACAACAACAACGTTATAAAATCGTTTCAAAGGAAATACTGCGTTCAATTACCAATACAGTGCGACATGAGCAGTATTTTTGATGCATCTGGTATATCGTGTCGTTCGAACAATTGCCAATGTTAACATCTGTTCTAAATATAGCAGTATCCCTTTATTAGTCAGATTTATGACACCTTATTAAGACATAATTCGCTACATCATTTGACTGAAATATATTTCGATTCTCGTTAGGCCTGAGGGCTTTTTGGGCATGGAAATAAAGAATGCATTGGAAAAGACACACTCACACACACACACACACACACACACACACACACACACACACACACACACACACACACACACACACACACTAACAACCCATAGTATGGTTTGTTTGTTTGTTTGTTTGCTTAACGCCCAGCCGATCACGAAGGGCGGTCCATAGTATGGTGCTCCTTGAGCAACATTTAAAAACATGAGTTGATTTCGTAACTGACACCTGTGCTGTGTGCAAAATCAAAATGAAGATTAAATAAATAAATTAATTAATTATAAAAAAATCTTTAAAAAAAAGAGTAAAGCACGTTAGCGAGACTTTTGAGTTCTGTTACATGTCGACGTAGAAAGATGCTCTTGTCCATTAAGAAAACCAGGCCAGTGTTGTGATGGATTACTATGTTGTTTTCACTTGTGTTGATGCACACATCAGGCGTCTGATGTTATCCGTGTGATGTGGAAGAGAAAGGTCCGGTTGTACATTATTGATTTAAGCTTGTTTTTTTGTGGTTAAACTCATATGAAAGTCTGTTTTGCCTTTAGGCCAAAAAAACAAAGTTGTATGTTTCTGGTAACATGGCTACAAAAAATAGGGTAGGTAGGTAGGGATTTGTTTTTGTTTTTGTTTTTGTTTTGTGGTCACGGTAGAAAATAACTATATACAGTGACGCAAAGAGACTGGACTTACTATACAAAGAGAAAGACAACCCATTACAAAACAAATGAGACACATGAGACAAAAGGGATGCGGGGTTATCCCCCTTGTGTCGTCTGCCGTCTTTTACTTTCGTTTTGACGCTTTTTTTCTCCTTTGTTTTTTACAAATGCATTAAAAAAAAGTCTAGGGTCGGCGGGAAAAAACTAGGTAGGGTCGGGTGACCAGAAACATACAACTTTTTTTGTGTGGCCTTATCAACATGAAGTTTGCTGTTGTCGTTATGCTTCTGGCTGCTGCGTTCTGTGTGCGTCATTGGTTTCATTTTTACACCCCCGGTATAGGGGTGTGTATAGGATTCG
>NC_090246.1:16496796-16524296 GCF_037325665.1 Littorina saxatilis
AGAATGATTGAAAAGAATTATAACTTACACAACTAAACGGATATTCTTTTGTCTGATTTGATTATATGATACACAGACACACACGCACACAAACACACACACACACACACACACACACACACACACACGCACACACACACACGCACACACACAGACACACACACACATATACACACACACACATACACATACACACACACACACACGCGCGCGCACGCAGGCAAGCACACACACACACACGCGCGCGCGCGCACGCACGTACGCACGCATGCACGCACACACACACACATACACACCGTGGCACACACACACACACACACACACACACACACACACACACACATATATATATATATGCACAAACATACGCAGCAAGGATAATGCTAGTTGGAGAAAATGTTATTCAATGTTTACAATAAAGTCAGGCACACGACCTGCTTAACTGCCATGCAACAGCAATATACGAGAAGGGCTCCCTGTGTTCTTGTCCTTGTCAAAATAAGTAGATAATTCTTACAATTTTGACGACAAAATTATTCACATATTACAACTGATGTATCCTAAATGTATATATATATATATATATTATATGTATCAGATAAATATATATACGTGTATACTCGTAGATACTCACCCGCACTTAAGGCAAGAACTGAAAGCAAAACCAGGATAACAAACGTCATATTTGTCTCTTTTTGATGCAGCAGTCTCACCAAATGCAGAGCGGATGCGAGTGTCTGACTTTATATATTAAATAGATAAGATCAGATGCTGTCACGACTGAAAATAATATCTGGGTGTTAAAGTTATTGGACCTGTCAACTCCAGGTGCACGGATGTTACGCGTGATTGTTCTGAAAGTCTACTATTTATTTCATCGTAAACATGTAAGCCCTCATACGTGACTGTTCTGAAAGCTTACTAATTTACATGATTGTTCTAAAACTCTACTAAAGGCAAACTTGCTTCACCCGTGAAATGTTGTCAGATATGGAACAATATGTATACCCCAGCCCAACGAAGTTGGAAGGGGGTATACTGGATTCACTTTGTCTATCTGTCTGTGTGTATGTATACGGAACAATATTTTGATACAATGATACTAAATCTTTAGTGATATTGATATTTGACAGTGATAAAGGACATTGAAACTAAGTTAGTACACGCAGCAAAGACAACCTTCCTCCAAACCCAGATTATTGCTTGCGATTCAAGCAAAAAACCGTTCGATATTTGCAGCCGGTTGACCGGCCGCAGTAAGGTATCCCCACTTCCCACTGTTTTCCCCGCTAGTCAGCTGCCAGATATATTCAGTGACTATTTTATCAAGAAGGTTTCTGATATTCGTTCTGAACTTGATCAGATGAGTGCACATTCTGCTTCCTCCAGTCATGTTGATGTTCCCACTGATTGTTCTTTTCCATCATTTCAGCCAATCAGTGAAAAACACTTTAGATCCATTATTCTGAAGTCCAAACCAACAACTTGTCCACTTGATGCCATACCCACATCACTGCTTTTTGAGAATCGTGATGTGTTGTTGCCAACTCTTACTCAAATTGTCAATGATAGCCTGTTATCTGGTGTTTTTCCATCATTGTTCAAAACTGCACCTCGGCCAGGCTAACATCAAATCCCGCACGTGAACTAAGTACGTCAAAAGCCTAAATGGTAGTCTATCAGTCTCCGCGAGAGGGAGAATCCTTTCTGTTTTGAGTACTTTACATCAAGATATTGTTTGAGATGACGTAAGCAAATGTTAAAAGATGGTATGTGGGTCTATTTTGGCATACTGCACACAGCCTTTAGCCTAAGAACATGTTTACGTGAAATGTTGATTATCCTACATACGTGAGATAGATCACCCATGATAAACACTATCGTTCAATTCCCTAGTGGGTATATCATGTAAATGAGGTCGTGTCAAACTAGTCTGGCAGGGACCTAATTTTCCACTGCTTATGATGAAAACGTCACCGAGACAAACGTCATTGTAGACATGTTGCTGTTTTCCCTGGAGTAATTTTGAGAACTTACACGTCACGCTATACTTTCTATTTTTGCTATGACGAGGCTTTGGAAGAGATCGAGGTTTTATAAGACGCTTCTTCAATTTGGGCGCCTTGAGTGCGGGTCGTTTTGAGCAAAAAGACAGGCAAGTACAGTATTTAGGAGAAACATAATACTACATTGCTTGCTTTGTCGTACCAGATTTACACTCGTTGCTGTTTCTAATACTGAAATGCTCGCTTTCATTTCCATATTTAAAAAAGCAACTCGTGTAAATCTGGTACGACACAGCAAACCATGTATTATTCTCTATTTACTACATGGCATGAGACGCGAACTGACAAACCGCATGAAGTTTCGTTTGGCTGGCAACACTAAAGTTATGTGTAGGCATCTGTGAGATAGTTGTGGGAAGCTCTTGGCTGTTTATATCATAATCTGCGACAAAACGACAATTCTTTGCTCTCCATGTTGTGACTTAGGCACTGCATCCTTAAAGATAGCTAGACAATTGTGGTCTTCTAGGTTGTGTGTTTTGTCTGTGTCCTTGTGTATAAAGAAAAATCCCATTCACAGTCAAAATTGAGGACGTGTTTTTTTGAAGCTGCATGGATCTCTCCCAAGTTAACCTTATTTGAATCTTTTACGTCAAAGCGAGAAAGTATGTCGTGATGTGTACGTTTTTTTTAAAATTCTTTTAGAGGAAACAGCAAACACATGTATACAAGTGTTTCTAGAGTGATGTTCGTCTCGATGACTTTGACACCATGAGCAGAGGAAAATTAGGTGTCTGCCAGACTGTAGTTTGACCCCACCTCATTTACATGATATAAACACACGTGTGAGTTTATGGTTGACATGGGTCGTCCCTCTCGCATAATTATGTAGGATTCAATCTCATGCATAACACTTGAAACTGCGCATCAATCTAAACCCACGCTTGGCAATAACATGAATTGTTTGTTCCTGTTGACGTCATTCACTTCTAAAAAGTATGATATTGGACTAATATTTCATACAAGAGATATATACGGTGTGACGCCAAAAAAACAACAAGTCGCGTAAGGCGAAATTACTACATTTAGTCAAGCTGTGGAACTCACAGAATGAAATTGAACGTAGTCCGCCGCTAGTGCAAAAGGCAGTGAAAGTGACGAGCCTGTTTGGCGCGGTAGCGGTTGCAGGGCCGGACTAGGCGAAGAGGAGGGGGGGGTTGCCAGTGGTGGCCCAGGGGGATGTCCCCCCTGGCGGCAGGGGCGGATCAGTTCATTTTATGACTGTTTTTTTTCAAAAGTATAGTGTGAAGATATGGGTGTGAAGGCGCGAAGCGCCGAGCCGACGGCGCGAAGCGCCTAGCTTGCTAGGGGGGTCCGGGGGCATGCCCCCCCGGAAAATTTTGAAAAAAAGGATGCAAAATGGTGCAATCTGGTGCATTCTCAGGATGATCATTACCAGTTTCAGGCAGCAGATTTTGTCACTGATTAATACCCCAAAAATTGAAACTCAATGTAAAATAAAGAAATGCATACCTCATTCAATATTTTTTTTTTTTTGGCTGGGGGGGGGGTCCGGAAACCCTAGAACCCACCCCCACCCCCCCCTCGTTGTGGGGGTCAGGGGGCGAAGCCCCCTGAAGCTGACGGGTAGGTCATATTCTGAGATAGGAAAATGGTCGCTCCTTGCATGAAACGGCATAAAATAAGCAATAATAAAAAAAATTAAATAAGTAAGGTACATGTTTAGGCTAGGGGGGGGTTGCGCAACCCCCATAACCCCCCCGGTAGTCCGGCCCTGGGTTGCGCTGTGCTTCATAGCACGCTTTACTGTACGTACCTCTCTTCGTTTTAACTTTCTGAGCGTGTTTTTAATCCAAACATATCATATCTATATGTTTTTGGAATCAGGAACCGACAAGGAATAAGATGAAAGTGTTTTTAAATTGATTTCGAAAATTTAATTTTGATCATAATTTTTAATTTTTTTTAATTTTCAGAGCTTGTTTTTAATCCAAATATAACATATTTATATGTTTTTGGAATCAGAAAATGATGAAGAATAAGATGAACGTAAACAGATCAGGGCGGTGCTGCTTTGACATATAACGTGCGCCACACACAAGACAGAAGTCGCAGCACAGGCTTCATGTCTCACCCAGTCACATTATTCTGACACCGGACCAACCAGTCCTAGCACTAAACCCATAATGCCAGACGCCAGGCGGAGCAGCCACTAGATTGCCAATTTTAAAGTCTTAGGTTTGACCCGGCCGGGGTTCGAACCCACGACCTCCCGATCACGGGGTGAACGCCTTACCACAAGGCCAACCGTGCTGGTTGACAGCAATGTAAGGATAAGTATCCATAGAGATTTATTTAAACAGTCTGTAGCACAGTATATTTTAGCCGATGCAAACTACAAAAGCAAAGACAATTATTTAGATTGTACGATTCACAAAGGGTACAACGGGTATTCAGGTTCAAAATCACGACAATGCGTGAAGCCACCCACATGACAATGCGTGAAGCCACCCACATGACAATGCGTGAAGCCACCCACATGACAATGCGTGAAGCCACCCACACGACAATGCGTGAAGCCACCCACACGACAATGCGTGAAGCCACCCACAAGACAATGCGTGAAGCCACCCACACGACAATGCGTGAAGCCACCCACACGACAATGCGTGAAGCCACCCACACGACAATGCGTGAAGCCACCCACACGACAATGCGTGAAGCCACCCACACGACAATGCGTGAAGCCACCCACATGACAATGCGTGAAGCCACCCACACGACAATGCGTGAAGCCACCCACATGCACATCTGACTCATTGCATTCACTTCTGTTCCCGGCGGGGATGTAGCCCAGTCGGTAGCGCGCTGAATTTGTATCGTTGGCCGCTGTCAGCGTGAGTTCGTCCCCACGTTCGGCGAGAGATTTATTTCTCAGAGTCAACTTTGTGTGCAGACTCTCCTCAGTGTCCGAACACCCCCGTGTGTACACGCAAGCACAAGACCAAGTGCGCACGAAAAAGATCCTGTAATCCATGTCAGAGTTCGGTGGGTTATAGAAACACGAAAATACCCAGCATGCTTCCTCCGAAAGCGGCGTATGGCTGCCTAAAAACGGTCATACACGTAAAATTCCACTCGTGCAAAAACACGAGTGTACGTGGGAGTTTCAGCCCACGAACGCAGAAGAAGAAGAAGATTTTTGTTCCCCTCAGAACGGCCTCATATTGTTGTTGTTGTTGTTGTTGTTGTTGTTGTTGTTGTTGTTGTTGTTATTGGCACGTTTTGTTTTTATTGTTGTTGTTGTTGTTGTTGTTGATGATTGTGTTGGAGGTGATGGTTGTGGTGGTGATGTCGTCGTCGTTGTTGTTGGTGCAGTTGACATCGTTTTTGTTGGTAGTGGTGGTTGTGGTGGTGATGGTGATGGTGGCAGTGTTGTTGCAGTGATAATGGTGAGTGTGTGCGTGTGCGAATGAAGACGGGCGAACGGTCGGGATAGCCAGTGGTACGTCAACGTTCTTACTGGTGATTGGTCTGTGTTCGTTCACATTTGTCTTCCCATAGCTTGTCTTGCTACCGGTCGTCAAGGCATAGTCCTTCCAGTATGGACGAATCGACTCACCAACCGATGTTACCAGGCTTAAACATGGAATAAGCCCATCTCTCCACTTGGTCATATAATAATAATAATAATAATAATAATAATAATAATAATAATAATAATAATAATAATAATAATAATAATAATAATAATAATAATAATAATATGTGTGTGTGTGTGGTGTGCGTGTGTGTGTGTGTGTGTGTGTGTGGTGTGCGTGTGTGTGTGTGTGTGTGTGTGTGTGTGCGCCACTGCGTGTGTGTGCATTAATGTGTGTGTGTGGGGGGGGAGGGGGGCATGCGTGCGTGCATGGGTGCGTGTTCGTGTGTGCTTGCATGCGCGCGCACCACCACAACCCTCCTTCCAGATCCCCCATCCAACACGTACACACTTAGTAAATGTTGCTTTGAAACACTTTGTTTAATTCGTCAATAGTTGTTCAGGAAAGACAGAAGCGTCATACCGTCGAAGGAAAACACAGTAGCGTTTTACCGTCCAAGCAAAGACAGTACCGTAGCGTAAGGGCGTCCAATGAAAAACCGAAGCTTTAGACCGTTCATGGAAAGACAGTAGCCTTAGACTCTCCAGGGAACGACTGAAGCTTTAGACCGTCAAAGGAACTAGAGTGGCCGTAGACCGTCCAAGGTTATTTTTTTCTCTTCCACCAATCAAACTCAAGTGGCAGCTCGCACTTGGCTTCGCAGTGACAGGCGCTGGGAAAGATATCAAGATTCAAATGTTAAACATGTTCTGCTTCCTAGACAGCTATGCACATACATCTTGTAACTATCTTGCAACAAATAACCATAAATAACAAACGTGTCGGCGTAAGTCAGTCATGTCCAAACATTGCTTTGCCTAAGAACACGTCGTGCTAAGGCAAGTGAACTTACCTACATTCGCTTGCAAAACGGTCACGTCATGAACAGGCAAATGGATGCGGAGGAAAATTGACTTACCGGCCTTCGCTTACAAAAGGGCAGGTCATGTACAGGCAAGTGGATTTACCGACATTCGCTTGCAAAAGGACACGTCATGAATAGGGAATCTGACTTACCGACATTCGCCTTCAATAAGGACACGTCATGAATAGGGAATCTGACTTACCGACATTCGCTTGCAAAAGGACACGTCATGAATAGGGAATCTGACTTACCGACATTCGCCTTCAAAAAGGACACGTCATGAATAGGGAATCTGACTTACCGACATTACCTTGCAAAAGGTCACGTCATGTATATCAAGTGATATAGGCAAGTGGACTAATTTGCCCGATATTCGCTTGCAAAAGGTCACGTCATGTTTATCAAGTGATATAGACAAGTGGACTAATATGCCAGATATTCGCTGGCAAAAGTTCACGTCATGTTTGTCAAGTGATATAGGCAAGTGGATCGCTGGCAAAAGGTCACGTCATGTATATCAAGTGATATAGGCAAGTGGACTAATTTGCCAGACTTCGCTGGCAAAAGGTCACGTCATGTATATCAAGTGATATAGGCAAGTGGACTAATTTGCCAGACATTCGCTGGCAAAAGGTCACGTCATGTATATCAAGTGATATAGACAAGTGGACTAATTTGCCAGATATTCGCTGGCAAAAGGTCATGTCATGTTTATCAAGTGATATAGACAAGTGGATTAATTTGCCAGACATTCGCTGGCAAAAGGTCACGTCATGTTTATCAAGTGATATAGGCAAGTGGACTAATTTGCCAGACATTCGCTGGCAAAAGGTCACGTCATGAACAAGCAGATGCAGAGGCAAGTGGACTTACCGACATTCGCTTTCAAAAAGAATACGTAATGTATAATGAATATAATTTACCGGCATTCGCTTCAAAAGGACACGTCATGTACAGGGGATCTGATTTACCGACGTTCGCTTCAAAGGACACGTCATGTACAGGGAATCTGATATACCGACATTCGCTTCAAAAGGACACGTCATGTACAGGGAATCTGATATACCGACATTCGCTTCAAAAGGACACGTCATGTACAGGGAATCTGATTTACCGACATTCGCTTCAAAAGGACAAGTCATGTACAGGGAATCTGATATACCGACATTCGCTTCAAAAGGACACGTCATGTACAGGGAATCTGATTTACCGACATTCGCTTCAAAAGGACACGTCATGTACAGGCAAGTGGACTTACCGACATTCGTGGAAGAAAGGACACGTGACGGTCAGACAGGGGTCTTCACACTCCCAAAACCAGACGTCGCATGGTAAGGTTTGGGTTCCTGACAGCAGGACGGAAGACATACAAGACAATTAGTGTGTATTTCACATCTACCAAGAACGGAAAAAAAAGTAATAGTCCATATTTGAAAATCCAAAAACAAAGAGACTGCCAACGTTTGAAAATTCAGAATCAAAAACCAAGAAAGGTAGGTTGTTGGAACGTGTGTTATTGACAAAACAATACGTTACAGTCACTAACAAACGTTACAACAACTTATCTTTTTTGTTTTTTGATTTGGAAAAGAATATTTATGTCGGTGTGTGTATGGTTGGTGCAAAATAAGGTTGCGTCCCTTAAAACACTAAGGTGACTGCTACTATGAGATCAATCAATCAATATGAGGCTTATATCGCGCGTATTCCGTGGGTACAGTTCTAAGCGCAGGGATTTTTTTTTTTAATGCAATTTATATCGCGCACATATTCAAGGCGCAGGGATTTATTTATGCCGTGTGAGATGGAATTTTTTTTACACAATACATCACGCATTCACATCGGCCAGCAGATCGCAGCCATTTCGGCGCATATCCTACTTTTCACGGCCTATTATTCCAAGTCACACGGGTATTTTGGTGGACATTTTTTATCTATGCCTATACAATTTTACCAGGAAAGACCCTTTTGTCAATCGTGGGATCTTTAACGTGCACACCCCAATGTAGTGTACACGAAGGGACCTCGGTTTTTCGTCTCATCCGAAAGACTAGCACTTGAACCCACCACCTAGGTTAGGAAAGGGGGGAGAAAATTGCTAACGCCCTGACCCAGGGTCGAACTCGCAACCTCTCGCTTCCGAGCGCAAGTGCGTTACCACTCGGCCACCCAGTCCATTCTGAGATCCGATGTGCATATTTTATTAAGAAATAAAGGCTTCATGTAGAGTGGAATGTCATACCAGATTTACACGAGTTGATTTTAAAATTATGAAATGCGAGCGAAAGTGAGCTTTTCACTATTCGAAAAATGCAAAGAGTGTAAATCTGGTTGGACACAGCAAACCATGAAATATTCGGTTTATCCAACATGCCTTTGCTCAAAACATCTCGGAGTAGACGCGTCCAAATTGAAGACGCTTCTTATGGAACCTCGATGTCTTCCAAAGCCTTGTGCAATCTTTGACTTCAAAGCAAAGTGACGTCAGTGTATGAAGTACAGTGTGACGTGATAGTGTTTAAACAAATTCTAAGGGAAACAGAAAGCGCAAAAGTGTTTCCAGAATGACGTTTGTCTCGGTGATTTGGCATCATGAGCAGTGAAAACTCAGTTACATCCCTGCACGACTAGTTTGACACGACCTCATTTACATGATGTCCCCACGTGTGAATTCAACGATGTTGTTATCTCATGGATGGTCTCTCTCACGTAAGCAGGATAAACTGCTGATTCTCATCGCTTACACAATTTATCGGTGTCAGTATTTATCTCATTGTTTTAAGGGCGCATTGGCACACTTTATCTTCATCATCATCAACATCATCATCATCATTATTATCATCATTATTATCATCATCATCATCATTTTCATCATCATCATCATCATCGTCGTCGTTGTCGTCGTCGTTTGTCGTCGTCAAAGTGTATGTTGGTGAACATGCGTCACTGCAGAAGCGCCTGTTGGTGTTCGCGCGCGCGCGGTTGTATGCGTGTGTACGTGTGTGTGTGTGTGTGTGTGTGTGTGTGTGTGTGTACGTACGTGTGTGTGTGTGTGTGTGTGTGTGTGTGTGTGTGTGTGTGTGTCAGTTTGTATGTGTGCGTGCGTGCGTGCGTGCGTGTGTGTGTGTGTGTGTGCGTTTGTGCGTGCGTGCGTGCGTGCATGCGTGTGTGTGTGTGCGCGCGTGTGTGTGTGTGTGTGTGTGTGTGTGTGTGTGTGTGTGTGTGTGTGTGTGTGTGTGTGTGCGTCAGTCAGTCTGTCTGTATGTCTGTCTGTTTGACTGTATTTTTATCTGGACGTTTGCTCACGCGTTTTTGTGAGGGCTTGTCCATGTGTGTTACTGTTTCTATGAAGGATATGTGCGTCTGCATGTATACGTGTGCTGCTTTGTAACGGTGCGCTTGTGCGCGTGCATGCCTGTTGGTGCGTGTGTTGCGGTTGGAGGGGGAGAGGGTTGGGTGGACATATATACATACTGTGACGTGGTACGTGTGAGGCGCGTGTTTGCTACGGTCTCATTTAAATACTAAGGAAGAAAAGTGTTCGGACTTACCCCTCTTCTCTCTCTTAGGCGCACCTGGAAAACCAAACAAGTTGGGTCAAGCGATATCAACACATTTAGTCAATTTGTCGGCCTGAAATTTAGAGATCGACGCTAAAACTCTGGCATCAGTTATCGTCGAGATTACTTCTATCTAGCTAGCCCTACCCGTAAACCGAGACGGGTCGAGCTGGCATAACACGATTTCCTTTCAATCTGAGCTCATTTTCAGAGTACACAATAATGACTGTCATTATGTATCTATGTGTTTTTAGATTCATAAATGATACGGAATACAATCCATCTTCCTACCGTACATAAAAGAACGGATTGATTCTCCATGAGATAGGTTTTAATGAATGGACCTAGTACCTGAGATCGCAGATATTCAAAACAAAAGTGTTACGAAAAAAGCAAGGGCCAAGGTACCTCAAATGACCTATACCTATCAAGACAAAGTATACGTAACATACGTATGTAGACAAACTAATTCGAATATAATGACGAATAGCAGCAGACCATGGTAAAGCGAAGTTGGCCAATATTTCAACCAAGTAAAGATACTCACCCTCAGTCAGCGCAACAGCGAACAGCAACAGAAGGATAACGACCTTCATGATTATTGGCAGCTAGGGTAGAAAACTCTTGTCTTTCTTCTGGTTCTAATCGCAGATGCCATGGAAATAAAGGCGTTACAGACCATACCCCTCTTTATAGCAAGATTCTTCAAATAACATCGATTTCATTTCAGCGTCGAGCAAGCTAATTCGAGCAAGCTAATTCCTCAGAAATTACAAGCCAGATATTAAAATAAGACATTCCAAACGCACCTAATGTACCTTTTTGCGCATTTCACTTCTGAAAGGCACATTCCTTCCTGTGTAAACCATCTGCATCAGTTCGACCATCTGAGATGAGAATCTTAAACAGATGCGGCAGAGCGCTGTTTGGAGGTCTGATAACTTGAGCAAAAGGAAGTAAGCGCTCTAACTGCATTCGACATGTGTAATAGAGTAAGTGGGAGTTATCCCCAGGGGCGGATCAGTTCATTTTATGGGGGGCGTTTCCAAAAGTATATTGTGAAGATATGGGTGTGAAGGCGCGAAGCGCCGAGCCGACGGCGCGAAGCGCCGAGCCGACGGCGCGAAGCGCCTAGCTTGCTAGGGGGGTCCGGGGGCATGCCCCCCCGGAAAATTTTGAAAAAAAAGGATGCAAAATGGTGCAATCTGGTGCATTCTGAGGATGATCATTACCAGTTTAAGGCAGGAGATTTTGTCACTGATTAATACCCCAAAAATTGAAACTCAATGTAAAATAAATAAATTCATACCTCATTCAACATAAAATATTTTAATTTTTTGGCTGGGGGGGGGGGGGGGGTCCGGAAACCCTAGAACCCCCCCCCCCCCCCCCCCCCCCTCGTCCGCCTCTGATCCCTGTGTTTATCAGACATCCGAGATTAGGCCAGTAGACTTTGATGATGGCCGGATAAGACCTTCCCTCCACCTTGACTCATGCCAAAAATCAAAATTATTTGACTATTCTTCTTCTGCTGCGTTCGTGGGCTGAAACTCCCACGTACACTCATGTTTTGCACGAGTGGAATTTTACGTGTATGACCGTTTTTCCCCGCCATTTAGGCAGCCATACGACGATTTCGGAGGAAGCATGCTTGGTATTTTCGTGTTTCTATAACCCACCGAACTCTGACATGGATAACAGGATCTTTTCCGTGCGCACTTGGTCTTGTGCTTGCGTGTACACACGAAGGGGGATAAGCCACTAAGCAGGTCTGCACATAAGTTGACCTGGGAGATCGGAAAAATCTCCACACTTAACCCACCAGGCGGCCGCGGCCGGGATTCGAACCCTCGACCTTCCGATTAAGAGGCCGACGTCTTACCACCCCGCCACAGCGCCCGTCTCATTTGACTATTGATAACATCTGATGAATTTATTTTGAAGATTGTCACTAATGCCCGTCAAGAAATGAATTCCTAAATAATTCCCTCTCTTCACATCGAGCACCCAGACTGTTCAAGTGGATGGATAATCTTATTGCATGTAAAAGCGTGACCAGATTTCAGATGGTGAATCGAACTTTTTACACAAGAAAGATTGCGCCTTTACAGTCTGAAATCGGCAAACACGTTGCTTTAGGAATGTATGGAATGTCTTCTCTTAATATCCAGCCTGTAATTTCAACGGTGTTAGTTATCTCGACTCTGTCATAAGATCGATGTTTTTTTTTATGTATTGCTTATATCAATTAAGGTAGCATTGGTTCAAGGAGTGGCTATAAACACGCCTTGTAAATATGAAAAGTAGTAAAGATACAGAACCAGAGGCAGATTGGCTGACCGAAAATGAACATTAACCGCACTACTTTCAAAACATTACGCGGACAATGTAGTCCGTCCTTTTTCCCTCATCTTCTGGCTTACTGGTTAACATACCGAATAATTCACCAATAACCCAAATTATTTATTCCACGTATCATTTTATCCACATCAAAATAACGTCCATTTCCTTATATTTTACGATTCCTATCCTTTTTGATCAACCGACAACTTCGTCCCGCGATCGTTGTTTCCAACGCGACGGACGATCATCGTACTCCTGTTACGTTATTAACCAAAAGAATATCTTGTGGTCGCTAAACCACGCACATCAAACAACTTTCATCCAATCTCCCATCATTCCACTTGACATTTGTCAAGTTTTACCAATGTTTATTAACGTGTATGCCAGTAAATCATGTCAGCGCTACACAAATGGCCGCCAACACGGAACTGAAAAGGGGATTACTTCCCTTGCGTCGTCTACTTTTGGTTTCGATACCAATTACTCTTACGCTTCGTTTGAAAGCTGAGGCCAGCGATAGCGTGACAAATTGACTCTGTACGCCATGACTGTCCTGAACCTTCAATATTTAATCCTATAACATTAAACTTTCTACAGTTAGGGCTCTCCCGCCACAATATCATGACTATTCCTGGTCAAAAGATCTCTAGCGTGTGAAGACTGTCCGAAAATCCAAGGCCTCTGATTTACTTTTGAAATTGTAATCGTTTGGTAGCTCTGAGGTCATGAACCGACTCCTTTGCAGGCCACACTTGTTTGCATATTCGTATTCTTTAAGAAACACGTAAACTATTTTTTCCAGAGTGCTTCATGACTTTTACATTAGTCATTAAATTTGCGGCTAAATTGCGAGGAGGAAAATTGTCTAGAAAAAAAGTCTGTCCCTTCACTTCGACACAGCCTAGATGTTTTCTCTTCCGAATGAGATTGTGCATGATTTGATTTGTGAAGGGGCACCAGTGATTGTTGGTTTGTTTGTTTGTTTAAATTGTTTGTTTGTTTGTTTGTTTGTATGTGTGTTTGTTTCTTCGTTCGTTCGTTCGTTCGTTCGTTCGTTTGATTGTGTCTTTGTTTCTTTGCTTGTTTGTTTGTTTGTGGGATTGTTTGTTTGTTTGTTTGTTTGTTTGTTTGTTTGTTTGTTCGTGTGTTTGTTTGTATGTGTGTTTGTTTCTTCGTTCGTTCGTTCGTTCGTTCGTTCGTTTGATTGTGTCTTTGTTTCTTTGCTTGTTTGTTTGTTTGTGGGATTGTTTGTTTGTTTGTTTGTTTGTTTGTTAGTTTGTTTGTTTACTTGTTTGCTTGTCTTTTCTTTCTTTTCTTTATTTGGTGTTTAACGTCGTTTTCAACCATTTTGTTTGTCTGGTTTTTGTTGTTGTTGTAATTCATCAAAAATATCGTTCACTTCGTGAAGCAGTGAGGGTGTTGGGTTTTGGTTTCTTTCATAATGGAAAGTTGTCGTTGTCCCATGTAGAAGCCAGGCCACATCTGAGAGGAAGAGGTTTCACGGGAAGGGCTGTGCCACCAAGCACCTTTCATATAATACCTCATGACAGGGGTTTGGTCTCGGTTCACAGTTTCCCGTTTCTCCGTACTATTGACGTAGCCGCCGTCCAGTTAACCGTGACAGGTAGCCGAAGCGTAGTATCGTTTCACCGTATTAGAAAGTGTCTGATTAGAATGCTTCCATCTGATCGGGCGTGTGTATGTGTGCGCATATGACAAACGCATGGTGTGTGTGTGTGTGTGTGTGTGTGTGTGTGTGTGTGTGTGTGTGTGTGTGTGTGTGTGTATGTGTGTGTGTGTGTGTGTGTGTGCGTGCGAGCAGTCTGAAACAAGAACTTGACACAGACAAAAGATATCTTAAAAGTTCTATCGATGCCTGTGCAGCTGTTGTAAGCATGAGGTAATTGGACACCTAAGAATCTCACTCTGGTTATCCGTAATATCTCAGGTTCACGTCTCGACTCCTGTTCAGAGTAATCTCGAAAGACAAACAAAAATAAATGTTGGTTTAGGGTAACGTGACCAAAAACGACAGGGTCGGTAGGTCGGCTTTTAAAAAAAAAATTAATTTAGTCGATTTTAAAGGGGGCTACTTCCCTTAGTCTCGGTATGGTTCGCAAAATGTGTCAGAAATGAAAACAAAGTTTTAAGGTCGGCTTGAAATAATAGGGTCGGTCGGGTTACCCTAAACCAACATATATTTTTGTTTGGCCTGAAGAACATCTAATATATTTTCGTTTTTATTTGAACATTTCTGTTTAAATTCATGTGTGTGACATTGCTTACCATGGCATTTACGAGAAAAAAGTACTTTCATATTGCTTTTGTTAATTGACCAAAATTTTTATTTTATCGGCGAATACACCTGAAAAATTAACGAAAGGGAGAAAGGTGTTTTTGCGTAGTTTTTTTTAAATGTGTGTGTGTGTGTGTGTGTGTGTGTGTGTGTGTGTGTGTGTGTGTGTGTGTGTGTGTGTGTGGTGTGTGTGTGTGTGTGTGTGTGTGTGTGTGTGTGTGTGTGTGTATGTGTGTGTGTGTGTGTGTGTGTGTGTGTGTGTGTGTGTGTGTGTGTGTGTGTGTGTGTGTGTGTGCAATGATCGGCATGCGCACGTGAAAAACAAACAAACATTAGCGTGTACTCTATACGGTCAAACGGCGCCACTAGTACGTTCCACTGAATGAATACCGCGAAATATGAATCGGAGAAACGAGATACGGAGAAACGAGATAGGGTCAACTGGGAGAACACCAGACCACACCGGTGACACTGTGACGGTTCCCCTACGCTTTGTGTTCGGTGCCCTGACCCTTTGTGTTCGGTTCCCACTCGGTTCCCACACGCCAAAATTCGCGGACAAAACATCCATTTATGGTAGTATTACGCAATGTTGCTCTCTGAGAATGGTCTTGTTAGATCTGTGAGTGTTTACACTACATGCCTAGGTGCTGTTGGATTGAAGGTTTTTGATATTTTAGCCGTTATTAGGTAGAATGCCTTCCACTTTACTGCAAAACTGCATAATTCGTAGCATCGGCAAGAAATATCCTACCAAAAAATGCCTGCTTGGAACTGTCGTTGGTCCAGCAAAAAGTTCAACATGTCTGTAGCAGACAGCCCAAGTTTCAAGATTGTAGGGCCATCCAAACAGCCGTAATAATAAAAACAACAAAAGTAGTCAGTGAAATTGGCTGTGTTCGGTCCCCCCACACTTTTGTGACGTAGGCGTGACGGTTCCCATAATTCATTGTGTCGGTCCCCACTTTCTGTGTCGGACCCCACTTTCGACCTAATTTCTCTGTGACGGACCCCACAACCAGCCTATTTTGTGTCGGTCCCCACACCTTCTTGGATTTATGACTTGCCGGTTACTTGTATCATTGTATTCATTGAATCTAATTGTCTCGGAGTTATTTTTCAGCAAAAACCGGCAAGGCAGCACCTTTTGTGATACCAAGTAAGTCAGATGACATCAGTATGTGTGTGTGTGTGTGTGTGTGTGTGTGTGTGTGTGTGTGTGTGTGTGTGTGTGTGTGTATGTGTGAGAGAGAGAGAGAGAGAGAGAGAGAGAGAGAGAGAGAGAGCGAGAGAGAGAGAGAGAGTGAGAGAGAGAGAGAGAGAGTGAGAGATTGACACCTTTCCAGATCACTCCGGTTATGCGACACTACCGCGAGCGTCACTACCGCGTGTCACACTACGGCGAGTACGACACTACCGCGTGTAACACTACCGCGTGTCACACTACCGCGAGTACGACACTACCGCGAGTATAACACTGCCGCGTGTCACACTACCGCGCGTACCACAACCGCGAGTACCATAACCGTAGAGAGAACGCATGCAAACTTACTTCTTGTGAGTTTGTGTTCTAACGGCTTTGATTGGAAGCAACCCATTCTATATGTATTCTGATAGTGTGTTCTGATCGTTTTGAGTTCTTGGTTAGCATGACAAACATTGAATTAGTGTTCAGAGAACAGACCAGGCCTTTTTGTTTTATATTTCAAGGAAACATTTCAACCTTTGCCTTCAGCCATGGAAGTCATAAAATGACACGCGGTAATTTTATACTCGCGGTAGTGTGACACGCGGTAGTGTTATACTCGCGGTAGTGTCGTACTCGCGGTAGTGTCGTACTCGCGGTAAGTTCTGTATCCGTACCCGCGACAGCGGCAGCGACAAAAGAAAACGCGCGCAAACGCGTGACGTGTTTCCGTACTTGCGTTTTAAACATGCGGTAAAATCTGTAAACTCCCGCGTTGCCGCGCGACAACGCGAAAAAATCGCTCCAGGACCCTTTCAAAAATATCGCGTCGCTTGTCGCTTGTCGCGCCGCTAACGCGTCGCGCGTGTGGAAACACTCCTGGTCATTTTCTATGTGCTTGATTTTCGTCGCACCGCTGGAAAAACGCTATCGCGGGTACGGAAACACAACTTTAGTGTGAGACGCGGTAGTGGTACTCGCGGTAGTGACGCTCGCGGTAGTGACCAGCACCCGATCACTCCACATAAACGCTGGTTCTGGTTGCATTGTGCCGCTGACATACAGCTAATAGGATTTTTACACCCCCGGTATAGGGGTGTGTATAGGTTTCACTCGATGTGTTTGTGTTCGCAAGTAGATCTCAAGAATGAACGGACCGATCGTCACCAAACTTGGTGAACAGGTTCTATACATTCCTGAGACGGTCCTTACAAAAATTGGGACCAGTCAAACACACGGTTAGGGAGTTATTGGTGGATTAAAATTATACAAGGCCTGGTATAGACGGACACCCCCGTTGGTCAAAGGGAAATAACCATTCTCACTGCCACCAACTGAGAAGGTTATTTCCCTTTGACGGGGGTGTAGTTCCTATCGGAAGAATTTCTTGTTTTAATCCTTTTGTGGTATTGCTGATGATGCTGAACATGTATTTTACTAGTTTACCAATATGTATCTTTGACCCTGATAGCCTACGAAAACGGAGCAATCATGGCCCAACATTGGCCCAATGCTGAATTTATTGGCGCGGTGTTGAGCCTTAGTCGGGCCGTTGTCGTAGGCTGTCAGGGTTTATGTAGCCTTGTTCCATTGTATTCTGACTGTCATAAAGTAATTAATTTTAAGAGAAAGCAGTCATGAACACAAGGAGCTGGGAAAAGTTGCCTCTTACAACAAGCGTGGATAAAGACACATACTTGACACAGGCAAGTACTCTTTTTTTTTTTCAATCACCACTAGAAGTCCCTGGGCAGCATTTTGCTCTGAAAACTGAATCTCACATACGACAGGTGGATCTTTTATTTTAAAAATGTGCCAAATTGCATATCTCCAAGGCCGTAAGACTAAGAGTAGATATTGGGAAGGCCAGTTCAAGAAGGTGTGGGTGGATCAACACATAATTTGCTGGTATACTGGGAACCGTCCCAGAGATAAATAATGTTATATATTATTTGTGGCATAAACTAATAAAGTTAGTCTCTCTCTCTCTCTCTCTCTCTCTCTCTCTCTCTCTCTCTCTCTCTCTCTCTCTCTCTCTCTCTCTCTCTCTCTCTCTCTCTCTCTCACACACACACACACACACACACACAACCACACACATACTGATGTCATCTGACTTACTTGGTATCACAAAAGGTGCTGCCTTGCCGGTTTTTGCTGAAAAATAACTCCGAGACAATTAGATTCAATGAATACAATGATACAAGTAACCGGCAAGTCATAAATCCAAGAAGGTGTGGGGACCGACACAAAATAGGCTGGTTGTGGGGTCCGTCACAGAGAAATTAGGTCGAAAGTGGGGTCCGACACAGAAAGTGGGGACCGACACAATGAATTATGGGAACCGTCACGCCTACGTCACAAAAGTGTGGGGGGACCGAACACAGCCAATTTCACTGACTACTTTTGTTGTTTTTATTATTACGGCTGTTTGGATGGCCCTACAATCTTGAAACTTGGGCTGTCTGCTACAGACATGTTGAACTTTTTGCTGGACCAACGACAGTTCCAAGCAGGCATTTTTTGGTAGGATATTTCTTGCCGATGCTACGAATTATGCAGTTTTGCAGTAAAGTGGAAGGCATTCTACCTAATAACGGCTAAAATATCAAAAACCTTCAATCCAACAGCACCTAGGCATGTAGTGTAAACACTCACAGATCTAACAAGACCATTCTCAGAGAGCAACATTGCGTAATACTACCATAAATGGATGTTTTGTCCGCGAATTTTGGCGTGTGGGAACCGAGTGGGAACCGAACACAAAGGGTCAGGGCACCGAACACAAAGCGTAGGGGAACCGTCACAGTGTCACCGGTGTGATGACAGGCCTTGCTAATAAACACTGTCAACTGTAGATTGGTCTCTGAGGCTAAGCCCGTTTTCTCAGTAGACCGATCGACGCCTTTGAACATCGAGTAGCAAATACACACAACACGCGCAAAAAGCTTTTGAACAGAAGTAATGGAATCGATTTGTGCACAGCTGAGTCCAGTGCAATATTGTGGTGTAGTTACTCACATGTTGACATGCTTCGTTTCTTCATTTCTTAGAAGAAGTAAAAAGAAGCCAACATCTTTTTGAAAAGCAATAACTAAAAAACAAGATAGATTATTTATGGAATAAATGTATTCTGATAGAAATACACGGCTCATTATTGCATGAGTACCTCGGCTGGAGAGGTTATTCTAGGCGTCCGGAGACGCCTAGTAATTGGGATCAAGTAAGCGCTTGCCTATGGACAGGATAACTCTGCGGTTGCCTATGGGACACTGCCACATTTACGTCTTGAGTTACTGCCCTTACTTTTTTTTGGTTTTTTTTTTGGACAAAATTGTTCAACAAAAACATCAACGGTCGATGTGCAGGGTCAACCGCAACAAACTCTAACCATTCATCCTTAACAGCATTTGAATGACTTATATACCGACATTTTTATTTGTTATTTTTAGCACAGGTGTAGGAAAAAATCATGAACCAAAATGTTATTTATTTTCTAATTTAACATTTGTTTTACAAATGTGACCATGGTCTTTCAAACATACAGTAACATTAAACATTGTTATGTTAAAAAAAAGAAAAAAAGAAAAAAAGCTTTTGTGCACAAATCAGAAAATACATTGTACATTTTACCTACAGGCCAAACAGTGTCCGTGGCGGCAAAGGACCTATATTTTTAGATCAGTCACTGTGGCAATTTGTCAAGAACAGGCGCTTGCATTTGGATGTGTCCACTGATAGTAGGTTTGGTTGTGATCAATCAGAATGATGAGGAATAAAAAATGTATGACAGTTTGTTATGATGACATGTAATTCACATATGCTGAAATGTAATATTATACATGATATAATATTATTATGGCTGTTGCCATGACCATGAACCCCAAGAAAGGTTTAATGTTATGTAAAATCAAAATACCAAAATCAAGCACCTATTTATCTGGTCTACGGCGTGTGTGTTCTGCTCTCTCTTGGCACACAGCCACAGGTCAAAGCAGAGGTTAACTTGAGTGCGCGTGTACCTAGCGGGTGATTTCTATTAGGGCCTTTTTCAGCAGACCGCGCGCTGAGTTATTTCGAGTTACTCCCCTTGGGTACGGGCAAACTCGCTGTCGAAGCCACGCTGCAAACTGAGGAGTAGATTGTGTGTGTGTGTGTGTGTGTGTGTGTGTGTGTGTGTGTGTGAAGTAAAGGGGATGGTTTGCGTCCTGATATTAATCAAGAATAAATTTTTGGGGGAACAAAAATGTGATGTATAGCTCCCAACAGTAACAACAACAGCAACAACATTATGAAACAAAAGCAAGACGAAAACGCAGTGAAACACATAAAAACCAACAGCTAACTTCGAGTTTAAGTCACTGCAATAACTTGTCATAATTCCAGACGTTATCTGGTGTTTTGCTCACTGCGACAACTTGTTTAACACGATGTGAATAGCCCTCCGTAATCCCAGCGAAAACGTCCAAAACGCAGACACCAAAACTCGATGTTTTACCGTGTTATGCATAATACTAACATCTCAGGAATTTTATTGCGTTACGGCAGTTTTTCTAATGTGACATGAATCGCATAGGTATAATGCCACACAATTCAGTTGATTAACGTGATGTTTGATGTTATATGCCAAGTTAAAGTGCCAAAACGAGACTTTTCACCCTGTGGCAGAAGTGGAAAAGTTTTTCGTCTACACCGCGGAGGTAAAACCGACACAGAGGCAGACAACCTACCTGCACACTTCCTGTATAAACTGTGGATAATCGTCAGCGAAGGTGGGGGACATTCTGCTGGAATTTTGCCAGTGTCCGGGGGGGGGGGGGGGGTTAAGTACTTACATTTCACAACTTAGGCATGTTATTGTTATTGTTAGTATTGTTACTCCTCACTGAAACCAAGTAAAGCAGGCTGTTCACCCTCAATAATGCTTTTACTGTATTAGTACTGTCACAGTATGTTTGCATGCAAATATTAGTAAGCTTCCATGAAATATTGAATATATATATATATAATTTATATCCATTTCACAGCACTATGATGGGATGTCTGGCACTTTGAATCACTAACAGAAGCACTGCCTCTTCCATACCCATCTCCTTTTTGAAAAGAGTATACCTATGGACCAGTGAATGGTTACATTTTAATGATCATATATGGGTTGCTCTGATTTTATTCAGGATCAGGTACGTTTGTTTTTTTAACCACACAAACACTTAGACAACAATTATCAGAGTATGAGTTTTTCCGCGTGTTGATTTTTATTTAAATCCAAGTCACAGCTTCTGTTTTATGATGAGTGATGTAGTTTGAAACACTTGGACAACAATTATCAGAGTATGAGTTTTTCCACTTTTTGATTTTCATTTAAATCCAAGTCACAGCTTCTGTTTTATGATGAGTGATGTAGTTTGAAGTGTTGGTATTAAATGTTCACTGACAGTCATTCTGTGCTGGTATTCCCATTTTCACCTGCAGGGTTATGAAATATATGGGGAGAAACTTGGTCAGTAAAATCATCTTCAAGCGTGAACTGATAATTGTCTCTGTTTAAAATTACAATGTATTTCGTGAACACACCTTGAGAATGACCCTTGCGTGATTTAAAACTGCCTGCTGTGAATACTGTTGTCATACTATGAACTTCGTGTTCTTTTGAGAAAAACAAAAAGAATGAAAAGCTTTTAACTAGCTTGTGAATGAGCCTTTTACTTCCATGTGGGGCTATAGCTGCTTTGAACTATTTTTAATGCCTGAAAAGGATAGTGATGGAAATTACTAGTTTAATGTCAGGTGTGACATATACTATTGATTGAACTATTTTTTTTATTAATCTGCAATTTTGTTACAACCTACTTTGTTTATTTGGTGACAAGCTAGTGGGAGGCACTTTTTAGACTTTTAAAATGTCAGGTATGGGAATTGTTAGCAAAGTTTCACATTTTCTGCAGTTGAATCCATATCTCCACAACAACAAAATGTATGGTCTTATGAACAAAAACACATACTTTCTGTGCTTGTTCGAAGGTAAAGTCATATTTCTTTGTGTTTGTTAAAAGAAAAACCTCTTAATTTTGTCTGTTGTGAAGGAAAAGTTTACATGGTTTCGTCACCCAACTTACAAAATTTGTCCCACAAAATGTTAGGTTTTTTTTCTCCACTTTTTTTTCCTTCAGTTGCCATGTCTAAAATGTACACATTACGTAAAATACTCCATGTCAAAATCCAAATGTTTAAGGCAATGTGACAATTATTTTAAAATATCATTACACTATTCCTATAGCTTTGCCCAAATATAATGCAAGTAGGGGAGGTAATTGTTGATCCATATATTCATCTTAACTTTTTACGCATATGGACGTAACTCCTTAACTTGCATTATTTTTGTGCAAGAGGATGCATCTCAAGATAGTTGATATTTTCTTATTCCCAAAAATAACAACAATTCTGTCCAAGCAGATTTGTTTTTAATTTTTATTTACAGAGGACCATTGTCGAATGTATATGGTTACTGTTGAATGAACATTTGAAATTGATTGGCTGATTACTGGTTGTTGTTTTTTTAATTTTTTTACTACAGTATGAAGTTATTATATCTATTTTCTTTCATCGCAAATAAACATCTTCCTTTCTGCATACGTTTCACACCTCATTCACGTATACAACTAAATTCCATACCAAATCATCTTGCATTTTGTTCACCTCTTTCTACATTTCTCTAAACATTTTTGTTTCAGTAGTCAAACACCTTTTCTTCCTATGTGGATGTTCTGTGATCAATGGATGGCGCAGACTAACATGAACATGTGCTAGAAAAATAATGTAAAATGTTTAAATGTAATCTAATGTCAGTTGTGGGCAAACACTTAACCAAAGTTAAAACGTGACCTCAAAAATGGGGTAATATGCAAAAACTTAAAAAATATATCAATATGTGATGTCATGTTAAAGCTGTCTGCAAGCAGATTTCTACACCTTCTCGTGTCATGGCCTATCCGATTCCTTATATCTCAAAGTGTCTTCCACTTAATTTTCAGTCATTTGGCTGCAATCAAAGGAAACAACAAAAGCAACGAAAAAGTTTTTATTGTACTGCGTTTTAGTGAAACATGCAGCCAATAAACACATATTCACTTGCAAAATTATACAACAAACTGTATCAATACATTTTTGTCACATTGCATTCCAAAAAAATTATCTACGATACCAAACCTAGAAAATAAACTGTACTTACATGTATGCGCGTCTATCTAACCGCACCTGGGATAACTGCAGTGAGTCGTCAAAAATAGTGTTTTTTCTGTGCGGTTTTTTTCAAATAATGCAATAACAGCACACACATTTGCTTGCAGAATTAAACAACAAATTTCACTGATACATGTTAGTCATTTTGCATCCAAAAAGAATGATCTACGACTCCAAACTTTGAAATATAAACTGCACTTATATTAAAATATTCTGTCAACACGTACTTCAGTTTAAGGCCAAAGTACTTAAGCATTTAGGGTCGAATCTACTTCCGCTATATTCGAAAGGGTGTGCTTGCCAGCTTCTTTAATGCAAAAAATTGAAAATATTATTCATGACGTTGCATTACAAAAAAAAGAAAGCTTTCAGATCTTAGAATGTCACTTCATGTTTAGACAAAAACTTCAAATTGTTAAAACATGTCATTTTGGGGGGGGGGGGGGGGTAAAAACTTAAAAAATACTGAAATTTCATGTTGCAAATGCCTTAGTGGGCAAAAACTAAAAAATGTTAAGGTGTGACTTTATTTAGGCACATTTCAACTCGCTTCTCATCAAGGATAGCAAAAATGTGATTCAAAAATTTTCTTATTTGTATATTACACTATTTTTTTCCGATCAAATTAATTATTACAAAAATTGTCTAAAGTGACAAACTATGAAAATCATGCATTTAAAAAAAAAAGAAGCTTTTAGAGCTTTCTGATGTCGCTGTAACACTTTAAAGCTGCCAGCATGCAGATTTCTACACCTTCTCGTATGATGGCCTATCCAATTCCTTATATCTCAAAGTGTCTTCCACTTTATTTTCAGCCCCGTAGAGCAAGTCGTTTGGCTGCAATCAAAGCAAACAATAAAAGCAACGAAAAAGTGTTTATTTTACAACGTTTTTGTCAAACATGCAGCCAATAAACAAATATTCACTTGCAAAATTATACAACAAACTGTATCAATACCTGTTTTTCACATTGCATTCAAAAAAAATTATCTACGATACCAAACCTAGAAAATAAACTGTACTTACATGTATGAGCGTCTTACTATCTAACCGCACGTGGGATAACTCTGTAGCAGAGCGTATATTGCACGCTCTGCTCCGCAGTGAGTAGTCGAAAATAGTGTTTTTTTCTGTGCGTTTTTTGAAAATAATGCAATAACAGCACACACATTTGCTTGCAGAATTAAACAACAAATTTCACCGATACATGCTAGTCACATTGCATCCAAAAAGAATGATCTACGACTCCAAACTTTGAAAATAAACTGCACTTATATCAGAGACATCTCTGCTTACATTAAAATATTCTATCAACCCGTACTTAAGTTTAAGGCCTAAGTACTTAAGCATTTAGGGTCGAAACTACTTCCGCTATATTCGAAATGGTGTGCTTGCCAGCTTCTTTAACAAAAATATTCATTTTGTCAAAATAACATGGACGCCTGTTCATTTTGAATGAACATTTTTCTTGTGTTTCAGAGTACGATCGCGTTTAGCTTTTCTGATGCCATTGTTGAAAATGGGGATCATGGTACGCTTTTCAAATCGATGCAAACGTGCAAAGTAATAATCTGTAAAAGTGTATACTCTTCTCTGATGATGATGATGATGATGATGATGATGATGATGATGATGATGATGATGATGATGATGATGATGATGATGATGATGACGTCTACGTGTGTGACTGTCTGTAAGTCTGTTGACTTTGTGTGTATGCTCGAGCTAGCGTGTCTCGTGTTCGAGTTACAGAATAAGGGAGAGAGAGAGAGGGAGTGGGTGCTTGGGCTTGGAGAGAGAGAGATAGGGAGTGGGGGCTTGGGCTAGGAGAGAGAGAGAGTGCGGGGCGGGGGGGGGGGGAGTGGGAGGTAAAGACATAAACAGACAGACATATATACACAGACACACAAACAGACTCATAGACAACCGAAGCCTTTATATCGTTGCACATGCCGCACTAATCATAAGTTTATTTAACTGGGAACAATATGGCAGCGTACATCAGTTAGCATTTAATACTGTTAGCCTTACACTCAGCTAATAAAGAGACTAGACAGGTTTGTGTCATGCTGCTCCGTCATTCTTCGTCTGATGCGTGGGTTCTATCCCACGACTCCAGTCTCAGAAAGAGGTTTGCACTCTGATTTGCAATTGCAGCTCCTGCAGAAAAAGAAAATGAATTCACAATTCAGCCTCGCTTGAAAGCCAGAAGGTAACTATTGTGCACAAATCATTTCAAACTGCTCTCTCAACTTGTGTTGAACTTGCAGATATAGACAGCCCCCTAAAACCCGAAATTTCCGTCTGAAGACATACATCGTCACAAACCCCTGAACAAATTCTATAGGCATTAGTCCAGTAATTTGTTTTAGAGTGGTGTCTGTCTTCTTCTTCTTCGTTCATGGGCTTAGACTCCCACGTTCACTCGTGTTTTTAGCACGAGTGGATTTTTACGTGTATGACCGTTTTTACCCCGCCATGCAGGCAGCATACGCCGATTTCGGGGGAGGCATGCAGGGTATGTTCGTGTTTCTATAACCCACCGAACTCTGACATGGATTAGAGGATCTTTTCCGTGCGCACTTGGTCTTGTGCTTGCGTGTACACACGAAAGGGGTTAAGTCACTAGCAGGTCTGCACATAAGTTGACCTGGGAGATCGGAAAGAGATGTTATATAGTGATTACATTGTGAATGTTAGTGTATGATTTTAATTGATGCCGTTGACTTGTGTTATAGCTGCGTATATTGGGTGTGCTTGGCTGGAGTGAATGGAGTGTAAACCGCAATTGTTAAAACAAATGTCGAAACTTTGGCAATACAATATTCTGTATTCTGTATTCAATCAGACCCCGCAGCTTAATTGTTTGCACCTAGTTGGGTGGCGCCCAGTTTTGCTCCGTGCACAACACCGTGTCCCAACTTTAACTAGGTTGCATGTTAAAAGGTCAAGGTCAAGGATGTTCAAGGATGAAGGCATATTCCTCACTAATACGTGATCCCTGAAGGTTGTTCACGTTGCTTTGCATAGAAGGCCTGATACTTTCAAAATGCCAGGGGGGAAACGGACCAATTTTTAAGCTATTTTCTCATTTCAAATTATTATTTGAGACATACCAAGCATAATTATGTGCTATTCTTAGAACTCACGTGCAGCGCGTGTCAGCGGAACACTTGGTGTACATGCAGGGGTCAACGAAGCAAGTCACCAGGTTGCAGTTAAGTGCACCTCCAGGGAGACCTCCGAGGTCGATACCTTACATGGGAAACGAAGCAGGAAAACAATTCAACGACAAGCATGTAGGCAGATTAAAATATCAAACTTATTCCAAAATGTCGGCCAATAGCAATTCACGTTTCTTTGTGTCTAACTATCTGTCTTTCTGTTGTGTGTCTGTCTGTCTCTTTGTCCGTGTGTCTTTCTCTGAGTCTGTGTGTCTAACTATCTGTCTTTCTGTTAATTGTCTGTCTGTCTCTTTGTCCGTGTGTCTTTCTCTGAGTCTGTGTGTCTAACTATCTGTCTTTCTGGTAATTGTCTGTCTGTCTCTTTGTCCGTGTGTCTTTCTCTGAGTCTGTGTGTCTAACTATCTGTCTTTCTGGTAATTGTCTGTCTGTCTCTTTGTCCGTGTGTCTTTCTCTGAGTCTGTGTGTCTAACTATCTGTCTGTCTGTTAATTGTCTGTCTGTCTTTTTGTCCGTGTGTCTTTCTCTGAGTCTGTGTGTCTAACTATCTGTCTTTCTGTTCATTGTCTGTCTGTCTCTTTGTCCGTGTGTCTTTCTCTGAGTCTGTGTGTCTAACTATCTGTCTGTCTGTTAATTGTCTGTCTGTCTCTTTGTCCGTGTGTCTTTCTCTGAGTCTGTGTGTCTAACTATCTGTCTGTCTGTTAATTGTCTGTCTGTCTCTTTGTCCGTGTGTCTTTCTCTGAGTCTGTGTGTCTAACTATCTGTCTGTCTGTTAATTGTCTGTCTGTCTCTTTGTCCGTGTGTCTTTCTCTGAGTCTGTGTGTCTAACTATCTGTCTGTCTGTTAATTGTCTGTCTGTCTCTTTGTTCGTGTGTCTTTCTCTGAGTCTGTGTGTCTAACTATCTGTCTGTCTGTTAATTGTCTGTCTGTCTCTTTGTCCGTGTGTCTTTCTCTGAGTCTGTGTGTCTAACTATCTGTCTGTCTGTTAATTGTCTGTCTGTCTTTTTGTCCGTGTGTCTTTCTCTGAGTCTGTGTGTCTAACTATCTGTCTGTCTGTTAATTGTCTGTCTGTCTCTTTGTCCGTGTGTCTTTCTCTGAGTCTGTGTGTCTAACTATCTGCCTGTCTGTTAATTGTCTGTATGTCTCTTTGTCCGTGTGTCTT
>NC_090246.1:16529296-16621765 GCF_037325665.1 Littorina saxatilis
TATCTATCTTCTTATTATTTTAGGTTCGTCTGGGGTAGAGAAATAAAACACACAGCTAGGTTCGTCTGAGGTGCGGTCGCGTGTTTAGTCGAACCGAAAGTTGAAGAAGAACCAATCACAGATCTCTTTCGCCGCGATGTCAAAGTTCAGGTCAAAGTTCACTGTTGTCTGCTCAAATTTGCGAGACAAACCTCTTCAAACTTTGTTCGTGGACAAAATTGGAAGTCGGGACCTAGCGGAATCGATTTCCTGGGTCACGTTGGTATAGCAACCGAAGGAGAAGGCACAAATCCGCGCGGTTTGGTCACAGGAATCGAAAAACCACCGAAAATCCTACCAGTATTATATAGTAGATGTATGTATTACACTGGCAGCCTTGCAGCCAAGTAGAAATAAAGAGGCTCTGTCATCCTTTGTCGGATACATCGTTTTTATCCCACAACTCCTGTCCCGGTGAAAGGTTTGCATTCTGCTTGGCAATTGCAACTACTGTAGACAAATACAACAATTCATTCACAATGTAATGTGCATTTCGCAAAAACATTATTGCGATAAATTTCAGAGCAAAGCGCGCTTTTCCGTCTATTCTTTTTTACTTTCTGAGCTTGGTTTTGAACCAAACATAACATACCTATATTGTTTTTGAATCAGGAAATGATAAAGAATAAGATTAAATAATGTTTTGATCGATTACTCAAATTTTGATTTTAATTCGAATTTTCAGATTCTTAATGACCAAACTCATTAATTAATTTGTAAAAGCTTCCAAGTTGTCATCATTCTTTAATACGGATTTAAGAAGAAAAAAACCTTCGTAATTGTTATTCAGGGAACAAATGCCGTATTGGCTATTGCTCTGCTAACAACCGGGCAAGCCCTGACCGCTAGTTGTTAAAAGCGGGTTTCTTTAACTATAATGATACTGATAATATTAATTATAAAGAACACTTATTAATCACCCCTTCTCACTAGAGCTCACGGCGATGTACCATAGCAACAACAACACACACACACACACACACACACACACACACACACACACACACACACACACACACACACACACACACACACACACACACACACACTATATTACAGTTTGTGGATAACTATACTATAAAGACTATCCTTAAAATAAAATCTCACCTAAAACATACATTTATAAATATACACATGACACAAAGCTTCATAGCACTGACTTACAAGGCTATATAAATACATATAACTGTAGGCTTGAGCAAATCCAAAAACAAAGAGACTGCCAACGTTACGAAATTCAGAATCAAAAAACAGGCAGGCGGAAGAAAAAATCAGCCAGATAAGTTTTCGTTATTGTTTGTTTGTGCACTTGAAAGACCGTTGGGTCGATATATTTGTGTATGTATTGTTTTGTCAATGACAAACGTTCCAACAACCTACCTTTCTTGTTTTTTTTATTCTGTAGGCTTGAGTGTATTTCAACTCGCATTGCGGACAGAATTGTTTATTTAGTTGTGTATGTATATTGTGAGGCTCAGGTGCTATGAATTATTTCAGGATTTGCACCACAGAATTCGAAGTATCCTCATAAAATGATCACGATAGCACTAGGAATGCCAGTGGGTGTATTGATGGATAACCTGTCCCGTGCTGAAAAAAAAGGAAGAAGAAACAAGGCTATACTCGGATGATAAGTCGTTTTGGTGGAGTCAGTTATGCCTGAAAACTGATCTGTTTCTTGACAAGCAAAAGTGGCTGCAGAAAAGAACATAAAATATACTGGTTTCGATCGGCTTGATACCTCAATGATAAACGAATCACTGAATTAAAATTAGATGAAAATTAAACAAATAAATAAAGAAAATTTTGAAACTTAACAAATTCTGCAATGATAATACAAAAGTCAGTTCAAAAACAGCAAAAAAAATTTTAATTAGACTTTAAAAGTAAAAAAAATTCGGACGCCCAATAAGGGACTCGAACCCTTGACCCTCAGATTAAAAGTCTGATGCTCTACCGACTGAGCTAACCGGGCGCTCATGGCAACCGTTGCTGCTAAAGGATTATAATTAGAAACATCATCGGTCGTTTAAAATAAGGCACAAATCGTGTCGTAACTAACGTATTTTCGTACAATAAAGACAGAAAATGGTGTTTTTTTCCCTCTGTTCTTTTGTAGCATCATGATCATCACTCCAAGAGCTTGAAGCGTACTGACATTTATTTATAGAAAACGTGGTAGAAAGGGTTTAACATTCTAGCTGCTCAGTGATTGGTCGGGCCCAGGTGAATTTACGACCTGAATTTTCTACCAATTTACTACCAGGACCTTTTCTGATTGGACAAAATATAGTGGCGCATTCGTCTCACAATCGCGGTAGTAAATTCGAGGTCATCAGTAGTAAATTGTGACCCTCCACCACAGAAAGAGTCGCATGTCACCTTTGCATGATTTTCATATTTTTACATTTTCATAAAGAGATTTTTATGCTCTATCCAGTGGTGAACACCGTTTTTAGAAAAGAGCGAAAACTGTTTGAGTTATAAGCCTGTGACTAAGGTGACCCTCACGCTGTTACCATACACTCTCCGGACTTATATCAAGCCTAGCGCACAACCGCGCGAGGTGACATGCGACTCATTTCGTGGTGGAGGGTCACAATTGGTCGTAAATTCAGGCGAGCGGAAGTACGCGTCATAGGGTTCGCACACGTATTACACGATTATCATTATGGGTTTGTGTGGCGCAAAACCATTCTTATCACCGTTGATGTGATTTTATTCTGGTAACACGAGTTGTGTGCATTTAATGAGCAGTAATTTCAGGAAAGAGAAGAGCGTCGGAGTCTTCCGCACAGTACAGGTATGTACACGACTCAGTCGGACCAGGACCAGGTTCAGGATCAGGATCGATACATTGCAGGTACCTTTTTAGGTTATCATCGCAACGGAAACAAGAGAGCGCAACCCCCAAAATTAAAAAAATTAATAATAGGAATTATTTGATCCTAGCCTATCCTCTTTTTCTTGGGAGGTCAGTTGGGGGGGGGGGGGGGGTTAAAGAACAGCTAGGCAGCTCAGTTTCAGCATAACGGACCTATAATTATTAGAGACAGGTCCCTGGTTTCAGCCAGTCGCCGACTGAGTTTTCTTTTAGCCAACACCTAGCTGTTGTGAACGGTAGATGAAGGAATAGCCACGGAAGAATGTTTACAGTGGAACCCCCCTTTTAAGACCCCCCAATTTAAGACTTCCTCCCTTTTAAGACCTTGTTTTTTCAGATGTTCTGTTCATAACCTCTGTAAATTGACCTCCATTTTAAGACTCCGTCCTTTTGTTTTTACACCTGATTTTCTCAGATTTTGAATGTCTTAAAAGGGGGGGGGGGGGGCTCCACTGTAGTTGATTGTGAATTTCCCTCCCAAACTGTGCAGTATTCCCAATGATAGCTTCAACATTAGTGATTCTGTGAATTCGAAATGTTTGGCCTGTGCATTTTACTTTTAGTCTCATCTCTCTCTCTCTCTCTCTCTCTCTCTCTCTCTCTCTCTCTCTCTCTCTCTCTCTCTCTCTCTCTCTCTCTCTCTCTCTCTCTCTCTCTCTCTCTCTCTCATTCTCTGTGTTGCTGTTGCCTGTGCAGATGATACTAGAGAAATTGAAGTTGTGGATGATTTTGTGTGTGCATGTTAACAAGTTTTTGCAAAGGTGTTAATCAATGCTAATTATGTCATTGGAAAAAAAGAAAGGTTAAACCTGGCAAGAAAGTAGAGGGAGGATGATACTACTTACGAGACTGCAGCGTGTTTCAAGTTTCTGTGGTGTAATGGCAACACACTGGCACATATATACTTTGTGTGAGTAATCCTGGTTCAAATCCAGGCAGAAACAGAACACCTTATCACTTTCAGTCTATAACCTCGCCCCACCCTTAAAGGTGGTCGTCTACATTTGTGCTTTTTTTCAATAATCTTATGGTTAGATTTCGATACAAAATTATGTCAAATGATGAATGAACCATTGGGAAAAAAGTTATAGAAAAATAAATATATGTAAAAAAAAGATTTTATTTTTGGGTAGCGTGACTCACGCTTCCAATATTTTGTTTTCTGTTTGCTGAGAACATGTGCTTTGCCTAAAAATACTGACCAATCAAATTCATGTCACAATGCTTATAGCCACGCCCAAACAAGTGCAGCAACAGTTTGACACTGGAGCGCTGTCCAAGCTTTTTTTTAAACGCACGAAATGCACGGGATTTGAGAGGAGTTTTGCCCTTGGCATTTTCCAAATAAGGATATCCTACTATGAGTACTACGCTGGAATACTACAATGAATTTTCAAACGGCTACACTGGCTTTGTCTTTCCTGATCGAAAGGGGGTGTATTGTTGATATGTGTAGATGATAGACTCTGCATTTTAATGGTCAAATTGTGATTTCGGTATAAAAATGTAGACAAGGTCCTTTAATACAATCCTCTTTCAAAAACTATTCTAGAGGATATACCAAGAACAAACTGTTGAGTTTATAATTGTCTGTTTAAAAATTAGCAATATGCCTTTAGGCCAGCCTCACAAAATTAATAATACTGAGACATTCTCCCCCAAAAATAAAGATAGCAAGTCCATCATATATATCATAATATATAATTTTTTTGTCTGCAAAAATTAAAACCAATGACAGTATTTGTTTTACTGAACTTTTATCTAAAGTTTAAAATACATCATGCACTTATACATTCTCTCTCTCTCTCTCTCTCTCTCTCTCTCTCTCTCTCTCTCTCTCTCTCTCTCTCTCTCTCTCTCTCTCTCTCTCTCTCAGATTTCAGTACCATGACCATCTTATTTTCACAAGCAGTGCTATTAGGCCAACAAAAAAAAGTTGTATGTTTCTGGTAACATGGCTACAAAAAATAGGGTAGGTAGGTAGGGATTTTTATATTTAGTCAAGTTTTGACTAAATATTTTAACATCGAGGGGGAATCGAAACGAGGGTCGTGGTGTATGTGCGTGTGTGTGTGCGTGTGTGCGTGTGTGTAGAGCGATTCAGACTAAACTACTGGACCGATCTTTATGAAATTTGACATGAGAGTTCCTGGGTATGAAATCCCCGAACGTTTTTTTCATTTTTTTGATAAATGTCTTTGATGACGTCATATCCGGCTTTTCGTGAAAGTTGAGGTGGCACTGTCACGCCCTCATTTTTCAACCAAATTGGTTGAAATTTTGGTCAAGTAATCTTCGACGAAGCCCGGACTTCGGTATTGCATTTCAGCTTGGTGGCTTAAAAATTAATTAATGACTTTGGTCATTAAAAATCGGAAAATTGTAAAAAAAAAATAAAAATGTATAAAACGATCCAAATTTACGTTTATCTTATTCTCCATCATTTGCTGATTCCAAAAACATATAAATATGTTATATTCGGATTAAAAACAAGCTCTGAAAATTAAATATAAAAATTATTATCAAAATTAAATTGTCGAAATCAATTTAAAAACACTTTCATCTTATTCCTTGTCGGTTCCTGATTCCAAAAACATATAGATATGATATGTTTGGATTAAAAACACGCTCAGAAAGTTAAAACAAAGAGCGGTACAGAAAAGCGTGCTATCCTTCTTAGCGCAACTACTACCCCGCTCTTCTTGTCAATTTCACTGCCTTTGCCATGAGCGGTGGACTGACGATGCTACGAGTATACGGTCTTGCTGAAAAATGGCATTGCGTTCAGTTTCATTCTGTGAGTTCGACAGCTACTTGACTAAATATTGTATTTTCGCCTTACGCGACTTGTTTTGGTTTTGTTTGTTATTGTGTAGAAAATAACTATACAGTGACGCAAAGAGAATGGACTTACTATACAAAGAGAAAGACAACACATTACAAAACAAATGAGACAAAAGGGATGCGGGGTTATCCCCCTTGTGTCGTCTGCCGTCTGTTATTTTCGTTTTGATGCTTTTTTTTTTGCTTTTTTTTTTTACAAATGCAATAAAAAAAAAGTCTAGGGTCGGCGGGAAAAAACTAGGTAGGGTCGGGTGACCAGAAACATACAACATTTTGTTTTGTCACCCAGGAAAGTTTGGTTTGATCGGATGAACAACAAAAAAGTGAAGATAAATAGAGTAAGAAACAGCATTATAAAGTTGTGTTTGCTCGTTTGCATCAGCACTGTCATAGTGTCAAACTGATCGTTTTCCCAGTGCTAGTGGCGTAATCCGCACAGTAAATCATACTGCAGGTATCCATTGGATATAAGGTCATGAATGACATGCTTTTCTCCCTCAAATAAGTGTACCTCTTTAATTTGACCGGGAAACAACATTTCAGTCTGGTGTAAATATATCCATTATGATAGCTGGGTGTCGGCTGGAAATGAGATTGATACACCAGGATTTCATTTGCATCGTGGTTGTGCTGTTAGTACTTTCGCAAAAGATTTCAAACCCACATTATATGTCTGTCATCAGGTGAACTTGCATGCTGGCCCACACCCCCTCCCCCTCGTCCTCCTCATTTGTTTGTCCTGTATTTTGGTTTTTTTAAGTTTAAACTAAGAAACCTAGAGGCACACTCCTTCCCATGTAAACAGAGTTCGGCTCATCAATATCAGTTCGGGTCAGGCTTTTAAATGTCACACACACACACACACACACACACACACACCATTTTCACCATATTTAATCCTTCGTTCCCACACACTCTCAGTCTCGCACTCAGTGACAACAATCCTCACAAATCTGTTTGCATAATAAAATAATTAGCAATCTTAGGAAGACATCGATGACACACTTAGTGACTTACGGCAAAACAAGTAATATAACATCATTGTTAGAGGTTGGAAACAGTCAGTTTGACCAGGAGCAGTCTCACAGACCATACTGATCATACAACACAACAAACCTGACACAGTCAAAGTACACCAATTATGCCTGGAAGCGCCTTGGCTAGCACAGTAATGCAGCAGCCAAACACAGCGTGGCAAAACTGATAATAATAATTGTCAGTGACTAATATACAGTGGTCACAGAGTCACGTCATAAGGCAGGACTTTCTGCTGGTAATAGTTGACCACGTCCAGTCCACTGCGACACACAGTGACCACCACCCTCATGGCCTCTTCGTCCACCAAGCTGCAGTAGCTGAGGTCCACACTCCTCAGACAACGGCCGTAGGATGCTGACCGCTGGGCACGCCACATGTTGCCTTGACCGCCTGGAGGGCTGGACTGGTCAGCATTCAGCTCTCTGTCTCGCTCTCCTCCCTTCTGCTTCTTGTGAGACTGGAACGCGGTCTGCAGGTTATCCCATCTGTCACCTGCACAAGGTACGCATGCGTTGTAATAACACACAAGAGTTTGGGTTGATCATGCACAGATCTACAGTGCTTTCATAAGTTGTGGCATGTAGCGAGCAGGTAGTGTGTGGCGTGTAGGTGTGGAGTAGTATGTGACTTATAGCTGTGGTGTTGTGTGTTGGGTGTGTATGACTGAGAAAGACAGCCAGCAGGAGTAATTAAGTGGCCTGATGATAATACATGCACTGAAAAATACATTTTTTTCTCCTGCTTTCCTACATACAATAAATGTTCCTTTTTTTGCCTTTCCTTTGCAAACAAACAGACAATTGTTCTAACACGCAGACACATAAGGACTGACAGGGATCATATTATGTATCTAGACAAAGACAGATAGACAGACGGTCATATAAACACACAAACAGAAAGACACACAGACATATATACACATAGACAGATAGGCAGGGATTTAACACAGATAGAAAGACCGATACAAAGAAACCCCAGACACAATCCCCCCTCTCCACCCCCCCAAACACACACTAATCAACAATGAAAGGTGAGAAAGGTGACGTACAAGTGATGTGAGGTATACAGGGGTGCACGCACACACACACACACACACACACACACACACACACACACACTTACCAACAATGATAGACAAGAAAGGGGTACAAGTGATGCAGGGTATACAGGACAGATTGAGGCTCTCCATGTTTCCACAACAGGTCAACAGTGCTTGCACCGACCTGTCACTTAGTCCTAAAAAACATACATATTCACAAACTCAAATTAATTATTCATGCATTTTCATGTGAAGAACACATTTCTGGTATCTTACAATAATGGTAAGTATGCAGTTGTTTCCCTTTGACCACAAGTACAGTACCAATGCGCTATAGTGGTTCCATGTCTACAGTGGTCATGCAACATCATAGTTATAGACCTAAGACGTTACACTTACTAGTCACAGTTTGGCGTTCAGGACAGTTAATAGTGAATGTATCAGTGGTTCCGATTTTGACTGCATTCAAAGAGTTTTTCCATGCTTCAACTGTTATCGTGTGATAAGGTTTTGTGGAGCTACACTATCCCAAGAATATTCCTAGGAATTATATTCTTCAGCGAAAAAGCCGTGAAACTTTCAGCAATTTTTCCCAACATTTTGGTACTGGTAGTCCTTGACCTCACACTTTTTCCTCTGTCATAAAAATTCAACTTGATTTTCTCAGAGATTTCTTTTAGGTATTATAAGAGAGGTTCAATTCTATTTTTAAATCGACACTCACTAGAATTGCGGCTGATGTCAAGGACGGTCAGGTTCCGAAGCGCAGCGCTCAGCAACACAATCCCATCATCCTCCAGCTCGCTGACGCCAGAGATGTCCAGACGCTGGATAGCGGGGCAGTGACGTGCCAAGACGCCAAGAGTGTGATTGGTCACGGGGCCGCAACGCAGACTGAGGGAGAGGAGGGAGGGACAGCAGGCCAGAGCGCGGTTCAGACAGTCCTCATCCAACTCCTCACACCATGACAAGTCCCACGCTGTCAGCTGATATGATGTATGTATAGTTTGACACAGTAAATTCAACTACATTTTTTTTTTTTTAAATTGGTTGCAACCAGCTGGCCTTTCTGAAGATGATTCCTCTATATCATATCTATTCTATATCAGAAATGACATCTTCAGATCTTACCTATTTAAAAAAAAATTCACATGTACATGAGTTGTTCTTCAGTACTGGTGACAGAAAGGGGGAAAAGTGGTCAAAATTCAAATCTCTAGTTTTGTTTTTGAAATATTGCTTTTCATAAAGCAGAAATACTGTAGTATCTGTTGTACATAAGAAAAAATCACTGGTTCACATGGTTCCTACATAATCTAACTTTTAAAGCTGGTTCTTGTGTGTCTGTGTGTATGTTTGTATGATGACGATAGGACCCGAAACGGCTGCACGGACTGAGACAGGAATTGCAGAGAATGTTCTTTGCCACTCGAGTCGTGTCATAAGGTACTTTTGGAATAGGGTGGGTGGGGGGGCAATCAGTTTCAGACACAATCTGCACAAACACAGGGGCACCACAAGGCACAGTACTCTCACCTTTTCTTTTTTCTCTCTACACAGCAGATTTCAGAAGTTCTAGTGACTCCTGCCCCATAACCAAGTTTGCTGACGACACTGGACTGACCGGACTGCTGACTGTTGACGACGACTCTGACTACAGGCAGGAGGTAGATAAGTTTGTGGGGTGGTGTGAAAACAACTATTTAGAGCTTAATGTGGGGAAGACAAAGGAAATGATAATGGACAACAGGAGGGGGGAACATGTACACAGGGAGATAGTGATCAAGGGGGAGGTCGTAGAGAAGGTAGAGCAGTATAAGTATTTGGGGGTGATTATAGACAATAAGTTGACATGGAAACCAAACTCTGATGCCCTTGTGAAGAAACTCCACTCTCGCCTGTACTTTTTGAGAAAACTCAGGTCTTTTAACATCAGACAAGAAATCCTTCAGATGTTTTACACTTCAACGTGCAATAGTGTGTTGTACTTTGGCTCCGTGTGTTGGGGTGGCAACATCAACAAGCAAGACAGGGATAGATTAGATAAATTCATCAGGAAAGCAAGTGGGGTGGTTGGGAGGAAGCAGGACAATTTCACATCAACACATGAACGACGACTGACTGACAAGGTACAGAAGATTTTGGCTGACGACTCGCACCCACTCAGACCGGAATTTGACAGTAGACGGACAGACAGGAGCAACAGATTCAGACAACCAACCGCAAGATCCACACGCTACAGAAATTCGTTCATTCCATCTGCAATTCACATCTTCAATTCTCAGGTGGGGCGGTAGATGCTGGTGTTGTCGCTCTGATGCACGGGGTCAGTGTTCTGTATTGTTTCAGTATTGTTGATTTTGTTTTGCATTCTACTCTCTTAGACAATATGTGATAACCGGCAAGGTGCTGACTTTCTTTTGTGCATTGTTGATGGTGAATGCATGTTAATTTATTTTTAATATACTTTCTTATGTGATAACCAATGTACTATATTTTCTCAGGACAAAGAACAAATGTTTATTTTGAATGTTTTATGTATGTTATTATTACGGACACAAACGCTCAGCAATGTAATTTCTCTTTTAGAGATTAATAAAGTTATTGTATTGTATTGTATTGTATTGTAGCAAATTTGAAAGGATTCTTCAAAAAACGGCAGAAAACATTATATACCCTGTGAGCTATCGAGGATCCTCCCCGTCTGGGCTGTCGAAACATGGTCTTGTTAAAAGACGTTTTCAAATGCGGCGGGGAGATACACTCGAAGCACATTTAGCGAAGTTATGTTGCCAAATCATCAAAGATCAACATTTCACTACACGGATCGATGCACACAGTCGAAATAGATGTGACTTTCACACGACCGAAGACAACTTACTAGCAGACTAGCAGACGACAAGATCTAAATATTTAGATCAGTGAGAGCAATCCGTTGAAGAACAGTTACTCCGCTTATTCGTCTTCAGTTAAGCTTATTTCCCCTGCCATAAGTTTCCTTGCAGATCTGCAGTCGCGTAGTGAAATGAACTAGTGTCATCGGAAGATTCTTCTCAGTCAATGATCAAAGCACAGTAAGTTCTATGCTGACAAAAGTCACTTTCGGACAACACGACGATTGACTTAATTTATGAGCCCAAAGGTAACAATATCGACAAGAATGTACGCATTTGACATTAAATGAAACATTCATAGACAGTTTCCAACTCACCAGATCTGCCAAAGAGCCGTCATTCGTGAAAAAAACGATGATTTTAATCAGACAGGTATCGGAAACAAGCCTTGGTCACCTGCGTTATTCCTTCCAAGGCGACGTGACGGCGCCACATTTGTTTGTTTAGGCCAAAAAAAAAAAATTGTCTGTTTAGGGTAACCCGACCGACCCTATCGATTTGGCGCCGACCCAAAAACTTTTTTTTGATTTCAAAAAAAAAAAAAAAAAAAAGAGGTAAAAATGCTAAAAAGAGACATTTGGCGTTTCTTTCTCTCCCTTTCTCTCTGTTTTATTTATACGTTAGTTTTGAAACATGTATTCATCAAATATAAGAAGTGAATTTACACACACACACACACAAAAAAAAAAAAAAAAAAAAAAAAAAACCCTACCTACCTACCGACCCTACTTTTTTTGGTCATGTTACCCTAAACAGACAATTTTTTTTTTTTGGCCTTATGGCTGTTTATCGCGAAACAACACAGTTGAAATTTGTGTGTAAAATACCACAAATTTGTGGTGAATCAGTTCGTCATCTGCGTTTCGATTGTAATTAAGTCAGATTGGAGTTACTTTGAATCGAAGGCGAGGGTAACCTGCGTTATTTGTGGGACATCGTGAACAAATTTGATTGCAATATTTTATACAGAAAGTAAATTTCAATGATTCTGGCTCAGACTTGTAGATCTGTTATGCAGTGTGTTGGTAGTGTATCTGCTTTTCTGCTGTGAAGCTCATTTGGAGCGATACGCTGATCGAAGTGGGGTACCCTATGTGGGACATCAGCCGTATGCAGATTACGCCTCAGAACACTCTCGCATTTCACAAAGACAACAATAATTTGCAACATTTCAAGAACTGCATCAGTTTTATTAGATACTATTTCAACAACAACAGCACAAACACGACTATTATCAACAACACAGAACGGGAGGTAAGTCTTCAAAGACGCACCAAGTGTGCGTTCCCGTTTTTGGACGCCATTTTTGCTGGCATTTTCACAGTAAATCTTAATATTTCCATATCTATTGAATGATTTTGGTATTTTCTTTGATTGTGCCGATTCTCCTATCTCTCTGGCATGTACTGGGTGCTTTGTGACCAGTTTCTCCCCTAGACTGTATTGAAAAATGCGTCCGTGTTAGCTGACCCCCACTTGTGACCAGTAGCAAAGAACAACTCATGATCATAACTTGTCGTTCTCAATCAAAAAACAAGTCGCGTAAGGCGAAATTACTACATTTAGTCAAGCTGTGGAACTCACAGAATGAAACTGAACGCACTGCATTTTTTCACAATGACCGTAGTCTGCCGCTTGTGCATAACGGAGTGAAACTGACGAGCCTGTTCAGCGCGGTAGTGGTTTCGCTGTGCTGCATAGCACGCTTTTCTGTACCTCTCTTCGTTTTAACTTTCTGAGCGTGTTTTTAATCCAAACATATCATATCTATATGTTTTTGGAATCAGGAACCAACAAGGAATAAGATGAAATTGTTTTTAAATCGATTTCGGAAATTTAATTTTGATCATAATTTTTATATTTTTAATTTTCAGAGCTTGTTTTTAATCCAAATATAACATATTTATATGTTTTTGGAATCAGGAAATGATGTAGAATAAGATGAACGTAAATTTGGATCGTTTTATATAAAAAAAAAATTATTACAATTTTCAGATTTTTAATGACCAAAGTCATCAATTAATTTTTAAGCCACCAAGCTGAAATGCAATACCGAAGTCCGGCCTTCGTCGAAGATTGCTTTACAAAAATGTCAATCAATTTGATTGAAAAATGAGGGTGTGACAGTGCCGCCTCAACTTTTACAAAAAGCCGGATATGACGTCATCAAAAGTATTTATCGAAAAAAAGAAAAAAAACGTCCGGGGATATCATTTCCAGGAACTCTCATGTCAAATTTCATAAAGATCGGTTCAGTAGTTTACTCTGAATCGCTCTACACACACACACGCACACACACACACACACACATACACCACGACCCTCGTCTCGATTCCCCCTCTATGTTAAAACATTTAGTCAAAACTTGACTAAATGTAAAAATGAGGACCAAGACAGAAACAAAATACAGTGGAACCTCCCTATTAAGACTTCCTCCTTTAAAAGACCCTCTTTTCTCAGACGTTCTGTTCCTAACCTGTGTAAATTTACCCCGATTTGAAGACTGAGGCCCTTCCTTTTTAAGACTGACTCCCTTCCTTTTTAAGACTGAGGCCCTTCCTTTTTAAGACTGAGGCCCTTCCTTTTGAAGACTGAGGCCCTTCCTTTTTAAGACCTGATTTTCTTAGATTTGTGGAGGTCTTAAAAGGGGGGGTTCTACTGAACACACCAACCTGTGAAAAGGGAGGGAAGTGAGTGAAAAAAGGAGCAGTGAGAGTGACGGCGGCTGGGGACAGGTTGAGGGCTCTCAGCGTGTCGTTCTTCTGCAGCGGTTGAAATGCATCGTCCGTCAGAGCAAAGCACCCTGTGCAGATTATTTTTGAAATATTATTTTGAACTTCTTCTTGATTTCAAAGGGTGCTGCTCTCTCTCTCTCTGTCTCTCTCCCTCTCTCTCTCTCTGTCTCTGTCTGTCTCTGTCTCTGTCTCTCTCTCTCTCGCGTGTGTCTGTGTGCAAGCATCAACATATGTGTGTTTGTGAGTGTGTGTGTGTGTGTGTGTGTAACATTACCTGCTATTCCGACTTGGTCGTGTGACAGACGTTTTCTTCCACACGCGATTACATTGATTGTCTAACGAAGCCGTCAGGTTGAGTTAGACATCAGCTAATCGAGTGTAGAAGAAAACTCTGTCACACGACCAAGTCGGAATAGCATTTATGTCTCACAGCTTCAACAGAGGAGAGAACAAACACGTTTTGCGTACTCAAGCTTGACAAACCTAAACACAGGAGCAGCCATTGTGGAGAGATCTACTTTTTGACGGAAGTGACCGAACAACTGTGAATGACGTCTCGGTATATGTGAAAGACGTCACAGTCATCGTCACGGTATGTATCTTTTGAAGCATCGCGCTGCATCCGCGAAATGTTTGTTCATTCCGGAATCTTTGTCATCTATGTTCAGAACTCTGTCCTTATAGTGTCAGACTAACAGGCCTCCTGAGCGAGCCACTTTCCAAGGGAAGCTAAATTCGCGTATGGAAACAGTACTGTCGTCTGGGATGCCATTTTCAGTATTCTGAGCGTTGAAGAATTTGTAAAGAGAAGAAACAATAACAGCAGGAGAAATAAAAGTCGTGTGTGCATTTTTTGGCTTTTGGAGGGACGATTTTGAGTTTGAATCCGTTCTTGCCATGCTCCTAAAGCGTGTAACATACAATCTTGCACACGTTTGCTTTAGTAGTGGCAAAGAAGGAAAGCGTGTGACATTGTTATTTATATATTTTTCGTTCATTTTAAGACCACCGGCCTCTTTTAAAGACTTGATTTTATCAAGTTTGTACAGGTCCACATTTTAAGATGTCTTAACAGGAAGGTTTCCATCACACGGTCCATTCCTTGTCGTGGTGTGATGGCTTGCGTGCCCCAGTAACCCGGAGAGCTATGCCAGCGGGAGCTTCAGCTCCTGGTAGGGTCACCCTTGCTGGACAGGTCGAAGGATAGAGGTCAGACAAATTTGGACCACCTCATTCAGAGGTTTGCGTAGGGCCAACAACCCTGCCTAAAAAACAAACAACGTTACAGAAGCATTGACGACAGAAGACGTCAATGGCCTATGCTCCGCTGGGAGCAAAGGGCCTAAGTAAGTAAGTAACAGGAAGGTTTGGTGTACCTGCAAAATCAAGGGACACAAGCCCTGTGCACTTGTCCAACAGTCGCACCACACAGTCGTCAGTCAGATAGCTCCCTGCCGCCTCCTCTTGGTTCACCGCTAAGTGTTGCACACACGGTGATAGCCTGCCTAAAGCGCTCACCATCTGAAACAGTGTGTGATTGTTATGGTACATTGCTACCTGACCTTGGTTCACTGCTACATGTAACACACAGTGACAGCCGCCTATAGCGCTCACCATCTGAAAGAGTGTGTGATGTTATGGTATAGTGCTACCTATCCTTGGTTCACTGCTAACACGTACACGGTGACATCCACCTATAGCACTCACCATCTGAAACAGTGTGTGATGTTATTGTACAGTGCTACCTGTCCTTGGTTCACTGCTAACACATGGTGACAGTCGCCTATAGCACTCACCATCTGAAACAGTGTGTGATGTTATTGTACAGTGCTACCTGTCCTTGGTTCACTGCTAACACATGGTGACAGCCGCCTATAGTACTCACCATCTGAAACAGTGTGTAATGTTTTTGTACAGTGCTACCTGTCCTTGATTCAACAGTAAGTGTTGCACACATGGTGACAGCCTGCCTATAGTGTTCACCATCTGAAACAGTGTGTGATGTTATTGTACAGTGCTACCTGTCCTTAGTTCATCGCTAAATGTTGCACTGGAAAAACCTACACACATAAACACACACATACACAGATGAAAATATTCATTATACTCCTCAAATACACCGTGACACACTCACCTCACAGTAAAACTCCTCACACCACTTGCTGACTACACTGTCCATGTACACACGACCACATTCTGCGTTTTCAGAGGCCATATCATCGTGCCACCCGTAGGGTCTTGGACCGAGCCACAGCTTCAATTCACAAAGATCTAGGTTATCTCGCAGACACGCCTCAAAGCAGGTCAGGGGAAGTTGTCTGTTCCGCAGGTATTGCAACTTGACATCAGCAGAAAAGGCCAAAGCTTTGAGGTTTGACTTGAACATTTTGGGGCAAGGCAATGTAACTGCTGATTCTGCCAACGACTGCACTGACGACTTTTGTGATGTCAGTGACACTTTTGTCAGTGACGCCTCTGTCAGTGAATGTGGATGTGTTCCTTGTAATGTTGATGTCGTCAACAGTGGCTCATGTGCCCTTGGTGATGTCACTGATGCTAATGATGTCACCAACACTGATGATGTCATAGTTGTCACTGACAATGGTGAATGCAAGGTCATGCCTGCTGTCACTGATGATGGTAGCTGACCACTCACACTAACTGCCGTGAAATCTGCTGCTTCACACAATGTCCGACTCTGCTGCCCGCTTGTTGATTTCACACTGTGGCCGTGACTTTTGCACTCTGCTCTCTGCTGATCGGCATCATCTCCAGTGGTGGCACTGCCCCGGCAAACTGCGTCGCTCATTTCTCTTCTATCAACGCTCCTTCCGCCATCACTTCTCATTCCAGTAACACACTCCGCGCATGCATGATCACCCAGCTGTTGTAAACTTGGGCCATACGTTGCATGTACGTCTTCACTGTCACTTGCTTGATTGCAGTTTTCATCGCACTTTCTACAAATAATACATTCCTCACAAATGTTCTCTGCTGTTTGTTCAGCAAGCTTGAAGTGAACTTCAACCTGTTCAACCCCGATCACTTCAGATGGGTGATGGGTGTGTCTGTTTTCTCCCCTGGTGAGGACTGTATCAACTAAAGGCACATTGGTACTAGCAGGAGCAAATTCAGGCTGGTGATCAACATCCCTGCTGTCACCATGGTTGTGGTTGCCAAAACAACCAGGGTCACCCCAAACTGGAGAGAAAGCAGTAGCATTGCTGGGTTCAGTGACATCATCAACCTGACCTGTGACATCAGCCTGACCCATGACATCATCAGCCTGACCAGTGACATCATCAGCCAGACCTGTGACATCATCAGCCTGACCTGTGACATCATCAGCCCGACCTGTGACATCATCAGCTTGAACCGTGACATCATTAGCCTGACCCGTGACATCATCAGCCTGACCTGTGACCTCATTAGCCTGAGCCGTGACATCATTTGCCTGACCCGTGACATCATCAGCCTGACCCATGACATCTTGAGACTGACCTGTGACATCATCAGCCTGATCCGTGACATCATTAGCCTGACCCGTCAAGCTGCTTTTACAGCTGCCGTCTTGTGAACTCCTGTTTGGTGACCTTGACACACAGCCTTTGCTATGGAGATACTGACTGGCCGAGACCCTGCTGTGGCCACACAGGTAGAGCAGTCCCTCAAAGTCAACCTGGGAGACACAAGAATGAGAAGGTAATGATGGGGTGTGTAAGATAAATAATGGAGGGTGTAAGAAATGTGTGTGAGGTGTGTGTGTGTGTGTGTGTGTGTAGATGCGTGTGTGGTGGGTGTAAGATAATCAATGTGTGTGTGAGGTGTGTGTGTGTGTAGATGCATGTGTGGTGGGTGTAAGATAATGATGGAGGGTGTAAAATAATCAATGTGTGTGAGGTGCGTGTGTGTGAGTGTGTGTGTGTGTAGATGCATGTGTGGTGGGTGTAAGATAATGATGGAGGGTGTAAGATAATCAATGTGTGTGAGGTGTGTGTGTGTGTGAGGTGTGTGTGTGAGTGATGCATGATTTTGGGTGTGTGTGTGTGCGTGTCGGTGTAGATGCATGTGTGCATCACACATGACACAGTTGTGCAGGTACACACCCCACACCTGACAAGGTCTTACCTGGGTGTGCTGCAGGTTGACGGAGCGCAGGGAGGGGCCGCACAGTGAACACAGGTGGAGCAGACCTTCGCTAGTGAACCCCCTACACCTCGACACGTCCACTGTCACAAGTTGGGCTGCAAACTTCCCAGTCATTTCCCATGTCTGTCAACACACCACACAAAGCATATAGCAAACTCGCAGAAACAGGTCTGTTTTGTCATTGTTCAAGAAGTTGAGGTTTGATCATCCTTCTCTTTACAGGTGAAACCCCTCTTAAAGACCTGTGGATTCAAATTTAGCCTCTTAATCACCTTGAAAACCCTTTTCTCTGATTTTCTGTTCTTAATCTCTGTTTTGAGACTACCTCCACTTTCAAGATTTTTGGGGGTCTTACAAGGAGTGGGTTCAAACGCAGTCACATTTCTGTTTTTTCATCACCCTCTTTTAGAGCTTTATATTTCAGACAGTGTCTGATGTAACTAACATTATACAGACCCCCGCCGCTGATATAACTTATATTTAACAGGCCCCTGTCTCTTATACATTTCACAGCCCCCTGTCTCTTATATAACAAATACATTTTACAGACCCCTGTCTCTGAAGATGTGTGTTTCTAAGACTCTTCAGCATTGAGAGAGTGCCACCTTTGTAGACAGTTTGTGTGAAGCGTAGATATAGCTGCAAGTGCCATCTCTTTCATTACGCACAGACCTGCTAAGTTTTCTCTCTTTTTTTGTCATTCCCATCCAATCATCAGCTTAGACTGAATTTCTTCCAAACGCCTTTCTGGTCAACATGATTTCTGAAATCCACAACACTTTTCGAACTCAACCTTCACGTCTTCAGAATTTCAAAACATAAAATATTATTCATAAAATGTTATTCATAATTTGTTTTTAAACTTTTACAAAATTCAAAGAAGAGTACATGTAATAATTAATAATAATAACAAGAAGAGCAAACGCTCGATCGAGTCACTTTCGCAGTTCTGAATATTATATGAGGCATCAGATGGACAGGAAGAAATTGCTATTCACAACACAATGAGTCACGTTCACATAAAATTTGAGCCCGGTCACTTTTATAGTTTCCGAGAAAAGCCCAACGTTAAGTTGTGTGTTGCCGAACAGAAAAGGCTAGTTATCTCCCTTGTTTTTCTGATAACGTTCGTAAAAGGCTACAGATGTAAATACTTTGATGTAAAGAATAATCCTACAAAGTTTCAATCACATCCGATGAACTTTGTCAAAGATATAAAATGTCTAATTTTTCCTTTGACGCTGACCTGTGACCTTGAAAAAGGTCAAAGGTCAACGAAACCATCGTTAAAGTGTAGAGGTCATTGGAGGTCACGACTAAACAAAATATGAGCCCGATCGCTTTGATAGTTTCCGAGAAAAGTCCAACGTTAAGGTGGTGTCTACGGACGGCCGGCCGGACGGACAGACTAACACTGACCGATTACATAGAGTCACTTTTTCTCAAGTGACTCAAAAAATCACTTTTCCACAGCGCGAGTCCCATCATATGACTCCAGGCCCTTTACAATTTCATTCTAAAACAAACGAGCACACAAATAACTGAGATAAAACAACAACAACAAAAACACCAAGCAAACTGGGCTTAAATGACAAAAGATAGTTACACACACACACACACACACACACACACACACACACACACACACACACACACACACACACACTAAGTGTTCCATTTTCCAAATCTGTCCCATCACCAAACTGTGGTCAGCAGCGTACCTGCAGAGCCATCTCCCGCTGTGCCTGAGAGGCCAGGTCCTCGAGGAACGCTGTGTCTCCCACCAGCGTGTCGGCCAGCATCAGGTGCCTGAGGAGTGGAGCTGTTCTCACCAAGCCCTGCACAGTGTCGTCAACATTTCATTATGTTTTGTCTTGCATACATGTACACTGTACCTGATCGACACAAAACTCCCAAAACCTTACTTATGTCCTTGAGTGAATCAATCTCCTGAGACAAAAAACAAAACAAAACCACAAACAAAACTACTTGACACAGAAATACACATGTACACTCACATTAACCGTGACACACACACACACAAACTCACACACCCCTTTAAAGGCCCCATATCTTCTGTTGCTTCTCACTATCCCTTCTCTTCTCCTCCACACCCTTTGCCTGACAACCCTCCCCCCCCCCCCCCCCCCCCCCCCCCCCCCCCCACATACAATTCTCTGCGTCCCAACTACCACAACTTACCTGAACATCTTCATCTGTGACCGTGCATGAGCTAAGGTTGAGGGTCACAAGAGAGGTCAAGGCTGACTGCGCAAACGTCACAATGGTTGCAATGTCAAGGCCATCACAGTTCTTCAGGGACAGTGTGTTAAGAGCCGAACACCTGTGGAATCAGCAACAAGATACAATGCTCAGCATAACAAACAGAAACAATACCCACATATGTCAGCACCACAAGCAATAATGATCCGTTTCTCTAACAGAAAACTGTAAGTACTGCTTCTACTGCATACACAATAGAAAGATCGAGTGTGTGTGTGTGTGTGTGTGTGTGTGGTGTGTTTGTACATGTATGTGTGTGTGTGTGTGTGTGTGTTTGTATACATGTGTGTGTGAGTGTGTTTGTATGTGTATGTGTGTGTCTGTCTCTGTATGTCTATGTCTGTGTCTCTGTGAGTATGCATACGTGTGTATGTGTGTGCAGAAGATTGTGTCTGTAAATCTGCCTGCCTTTGTGGCAGGATAAATGTCTCTCAATTTGTAATTAGACAGTAATTAAACAACATTAATTTCTTGCTTTCAAAGCAGAGTAAAATGGAACAAGTACATGTTTTATGAAGCATGTCAAAGCGTCATTCTAGAAGCCGCCCAGAGTCTTGTTTCTTGCAACATCCTTGTTACATCCTTGTTACGCCTGTCAAGCAGTCCTTACTTGCTGAGAATGTGTAGCACATCCTCCGTCACCAGGTGGCAGCAGTCTTGCAGGGAGAGTTGTCGGAGAGACGCCGGAGCAAGACAGGTGATGAGTCCCGAAGACATCCTCTCCCTATTTCTCAGGAGCAGAAAATTCAGGACCTCCTCTGACTCCAGGTCTGCTGGGTTGCTGTGGTTCAGTGGTTGTGACGCCCAGAACATGTCCAGCATGTGATGAGCGTAGGTCAGCTTAGCAATGAAGCTCAGTCGTGACGGTTGTATGAAGGTTTCAGTCATTGTGCCTGAAACCAGACTGTGTGTACAGTGGAACCCCCCTTTTAAGACCTCCAAAAATTCAAGATACTGAGGTCTTAAAAAGGATCAATTTTTAAAATGAAGGTCATTAAAATTGACAGAGGTTATGAACAGAAAATCTGATAAATCAAGGTCTTAAAAAGGGAGAAGTCTTAAATTAAATGAGGCTAAGTGTGGACATTCTACCACAAATTGCACTCAGATGTAGCATAGATAACAAACCAGACATGGCAGAAATTGTTATATATCTTGATCGTATATTATACTGAAACAAAATCAGTATAAGAACAAGAGCCATATGACTTCAAACTCACACAATAACAATTATCAAGCTGGTCTCCAGAGATAGATATTGCCTTTGACATACATTCATTCTTCATCGGAATGTTTTCAAGCATATTCTGCAGGAAGGAGGGAGGAGTCTGTGTGTGCAAAGGGACAGAGGGAAGCAAAAACAGCATTGGAAGGAAAACTAGCCATATTTGTCTTCGTCAGTTCGTGTGTTACCGTTCTTCTTCGGTGGCAAGAGTTTGCACGACTTGAGTTGAGCTCTAGCTGAGATTAAACCTTTTGTTCAAATCATTTTGCAGATTCTCGTTGAAAGTGCGCCATGGTCTTGCAAAATACATGGTCAGCAGAGAGAAGCCACGTTCCAGTACATACTTTTACGCGTTTACTTTCCCCACCCGGAGCTGTCTGCGTCCGAAGTTACTTTTTAACAAGAGTAGTTTCCCTTTACGACTTAAAACCGAAATACTGGAAATAACTTCAATTAAGTTACCACGCCGATTAAACACAGGGTGGTGCCATGCATATTACCATAGACCTATTATAATACACACCACGAACGGCGTGTCGTTTTAGCATTTGCTTTCCTTGTTCGTTTCTTGCCTGATAACAGTTATGCAGGAGTCGAGTTTCAGTAGAGATTTTAGTCCGGGACAAACGGCTGCACAGAGAGTGCACTTTATCCAGGGTTAAAGTGTCTAACCTTGACTTGTGCATACAGGGGCCCGGGTAGCTCAGATGGTAGAGCTCTGGATTTGTGATCCTATGGTCGCGGGTTCGAATCCGGGACGAAAACGGATCAACTGTATGTGCAGACTCAGAGACGGTATCCATGTTCCACTCCCGTGTCACCACTGTGGCACGTAAAAGACCTTGGTCATTCTGCCATAAGTGTACTCACGTGTGAACGAAGGCGATGGAACTTATAATTTACGACGTTTCGACTGTAGGGTCTTCCTCAGGAAGTAGGACCGTGGCGAAACGTCATTAATTGTAAATGTTTTTGTCTTCGGTCACACGACAGTTCAGCAATTTTTGGTCTTTCAATTATTTTCCGCTCTCACTCGCGACGGTCAGCATTTTTCTTCTGTTCATTTCGTAGTTGTGTCTTTCTTCCTTCCACACAGGTTAATGATCGTGTCCGCCCACAATCGTTTCTAACTGATGTCTTCCCGCCCATCTTACTTTGCGACTGCTTGTTTTGTGATCCTGTTCACTTCAGTTTACCTGAGTAAACATGTAGCAGTTGTTTTCTTTCATTTATTCTTCAGACACTGTTTCAGACTAGTCCCTCTTTAGGGCGAGGGCCAGATGAAAAAAAAAAGAAGATCACAGTGCTTACTGTATATTACCCTCGTTAGATAAAGAATTGTTATTGTCATTGTCATTGTCATCCTGTCCGTATTTCTTCCGAGACAGACTCAGTGATGACTTTCCGTCCGTTATGGTTTATTTACTGATGTCGTCCTGTCCTAATTGTCTTCCTGCTCGTTTCCTTATCTGTGGCTGTCATCTTTACAAAATTGCTCTGCTATTTATTCTCTCACGTCCGCTGTCTACTTTTGCGATTTTTTGGTGGACATGCATTGAAAAAGCTTTGAAAATAAACGGTCACATTGAGAGTCACTGTACGGTTTTTCTGTTTTTGTTTGTTTGTTTGTTGTTGTTGTTGTTGTTGTTGTTGTTGTTGTTGTTGTTGTTGTTGTTGTTGTTGTTGTTGTTGTTGTTGTTGTTGTTGTTGTTGTTGTTGTTGTTGTGTGTGTGTGTGTGTGTGTGTGTGTGTGTGTGTGTGTGTGTGTGTGTGTGTGTGTGTGTGTGTGTGTGTCGTGGTTGTTGTTGTTGTTGTGAATGTTTTCTTTAGGGAAAGTGAAAGCGTTGTGTACAGAGAAAGTAGATTTTTACACGGCAAACGAATTACTGGAATAAGTGTAAAGGCACGCATGGACATCGCCACTAGGCCTTCCACCACCACCAACAACATCAAAAACGGACTTTTTATATAAATAATTACCAACAGACATGGCAATTCAAATAATGTTGTTCCCTATTATGCTACAATGCTCAAGTAGCCTACTAGCGCTCAACTGAAGTAAGTTATCAGTCATTTTAAACTTGGTGAACCGTGCAAGCTTATTTCATAGTCGACTAAGCCAGAAAAATAAGAGGACTCTATACGTCGTTTGGGAATGTACATGATCTACATGGATGTCTGGAAGACGGTGAATTGGTGTTTCTAATGTGTAGGAATATTTCAGTTCATTGTCATTCCGGGCCATTAAGTTTACTATCCCATATTGCTGGAAAGTTCGAGTCGCTTCCTCCCAGTGGAAAGCTAGCAGCAACGTAGTCGCTCTACCCAGGTGTGTGCGTATTTTGGTGGAATCAGCCATCTGCACTTATTGCAGAATGGCCGAGGTCTTTTACGTGCCGCTGTGGTGACAAGGGGTGGGACATGGATACCGTTTCTGAGTCTGAACATAAAGATGACCCGTGTCCGTTCCTGCCTAGATTCGAAAACGTGATCCTGGGATAATTATTTGTCAGATTATAGCAGCCTGAAGCCTGACACTGGGGTCACGGTGTTCTTAGCTGAAAGCTAATACGTGTAATTTGAATGAGCAATCATACAGAAAACCTGACCTAGGCTCACTTCCTTGCGTTGAAAGGTTCTAAATCGCAAACTTGATCGAATAAATGGAAAAGAACAAACCGCGAGGTCTGATTCGTTTAAATCATAACAAACCCCAACTTCAACCAATCCAACATCGCGGCTGGATCCCACCCGGTTAGGCCAAAAAAAAAAATTGTCTGTTTAGGGTAACATGACCAAAAAAAGTAGGGTCGGTAGGTAGGTAGGGGTTTTTTTTGTTTTTTTTTTGTTTGTTTTTTGTAAATGCTATGTTGGCTGAACATTCACTTCTTATATTTGATGAATACATGTTTCAAGACTAACGTATAAATAAAACAGAGAGAAAGGGAGAGAAAGAAACGCCAAATGTCTCTTTTTAGCATTTTTACCTCTTTTTTTTTCTTTTTTTTTTTTTAAATCAAAAAAAAGTTTTTGGGTCGGCGCCAAATCGATAGGGTCGGTCGGGTTACCCTAAACAGACAATTTTTTTTTTTTTGGCCTTAGTAACTTTCTCGTGCACCTTCGGTCCTGAAGTCGAGTTTGGAGACCTTAGTCTGAGATAAACTGCATTGAAGGTACAGTTTATCCCGGACTTAAGTTTTCAACCTCGACTTCTGCATACCGGCCCTACTAGTAATGGGCCTTTCCGTTGATATCTGATCACCGTGGGTCCACAATGATAAATACAGATATAGCATTGCAGGGTATTGAACATATAATTATCAGCCTTGTCTTGTCCTGCGTACCTCGTAGCATGTGAGTACTTCAAGTTATTAGGGTCCGAACACATAATGAACTGTACCTTATAGAGGAATGGTAAGGGGGAGTATGGGATCTTGTTAATTAACACAGGCACAGGCACACGCAGAAAGGAGCTTGATAAAATTAATTATGCTACATAGGTGAGAGAGACATTCGTGAGATAATAATCGTTCAAATCACACGTGTGTATATCATGCAAATGAGGTCATGTCAAGCAAGTCTGGCAGGGACCTGTTTTTCCACTGCTTATGATGCCAAAGTCACCGAGACAAACGTCATTATAGAAAATAACATTGCGCTCGCTAATTACCCTCGATGAATTTTTAGAACTAACACGTCACGCCACACTTTCAGAGTGACGTTTTTTTTTTTTACTTTGACGTCATAGATTGCACGAGGCTTTTGAAGAGATCGAGGTTCCAAAACAGGCGTCTTCAATTAGCTGCCTCGACTGCAGGAAATTTTCAGTAAAATACACGTAAGTACAGTATGTAGGATAAACAGAATACTACATGGCTTGTAATTCAAATATGCTGAAATGTAATATTATACATGATATAATATTATTATGGCTGTTGCCATGACCATGAACCCCAAGAAAGGTTTAATGTTATGTAAAATCAAAATACCAAAATCAAGCACCTACTAATCTGGTCTCACGGTGCGGCTTGGACCTAAATATGGATGGACACGCAACTCGCTCAGCCAGCCAGCGCTGCGAGACTTACAGCGGCCAACTTCGCCGCGGCGCGCTCATTGGCTCAGCATTGAACTTGCGTCAAGGCCGATGCGCGTAGATTCCCAGAATGTTTACTTTCGGTTAGATTCTTCGACAGCATTCGCAGAGGTGACTGCCGTTACAGAGGTGACAGAGGTGAGTAAAACTGACCATCGAAAGGAAAATAAGATTCATATTGGTAATACTAATAACATACTTGCACAAGCATGTATCTACCAAAACTGTATGGGAGCACATAGTTGGAAAGGCGTGGTGAAGCGATCAAATCGAATCGTCCGTCAGTCAGTGCACTGATCAGCCACCACGATTGAACGTCACTGTCCGTATTTTGTATGTAAGCAGAGTTAAATCCTGATGTAGTTTACAAAAACAAAACAAAATCTCATTCCTGTTCCATTGTTATTCTTGTAGTTGTGATATGATATTCTAGTGAAACTGAAAGTAAGTGTTAAAAGCAGAAAAGCCGGACCGAATCAGGTATTTGGGTTGGGAAAGTTTTGCTAAGAAATCCTGTTATTTCCCTGGGTTAATAAGCATCTCTTTGTCCAACTATTTACACAATTTATTTGACTAGTTTGTGGTTTCAATTGAAATTATTGTTGTATTTATTTCTAGACTACAAGAACTTGCATTGATTGCATTTCATTGTTACAGCACAAAACACTGAATGACACATACTGATTGACGAGCATGCCAATAGCCTTCTCGTTTTACAGTATAGGTACTGATAGTTGTATACAAGTTTGAATATCACTTTGAACACTGCCACATTCAGTTCTTTTCATCATTGAATAATTTTGTTTCAGGAAGCAAGCACCACTTTTGTTGTTGATGAAAACCCCTGTACAGTCAGAAGTGTGTCAAGCTCAAAGTATTATTTCACAAAAGGTGAGAAGTTATTCGTTACATTTGCAACATTTATTGTTGAAAAATATTAAACATAAAGGCAGAATTTGTTTGTCTTGTGATTGTGATGCCTACAACTACACCCGCTTGTGATTTCTCAGTCAAGTTACTGCAGATTTGTGTATATTTCAGTCTCATGTGGTATTTGCCATATTTTTGTGTGAACATGTGTATTTTTCAAGACTTAGATTCTGTGATAACATAAAATACCATAACACATTTGATACCAGTGCATCATATAATATTTTTGGATAATTCTCATTACGCATGATTTTTTATTGTGTCACTGTGTGTACATTTACATGTGTTTTTAAATGTCAACAGGTGACAGTTCCACTTTTGGAAGAGGTGTGCAGTGAGATTGCAGAAAATGAATGCCTGTCAGCTGATCTGTGAAGCACCATTTGTCCGCCCCCTGTCGATATTTATCGACTAAGTTCCTTGTCTTTCTTGTGGATGAGCTCCTGTCAACCAAAATGCAGACCTTCAAATTTCTACACATCTTTGTTTTCCAGCTGGCCAGCTGTAAGTAAAACTTACCAACATTGGCGTTTGATTATAATTAAAGCTCCTGTGTTTGTACTATTACTTACCTTTGCCCCCAGCGAAGAATAGGCCATTGATGATGTTTCCCCATGGTAAGTTTAAGTAAAGAAATAGATAAATAAATAAATGAATAAAGAAAGAAACAAATAATAAATAAATAGATAAATAAATGCATAGATACAGAGACAAATAAATAAAAATCATAATTTGTTTTTATTTTCAAATTCAGCAACAGCAACAAACCAACTCATTTGAGTCGAAGGAGAGTCTTTGATCAAAATAAATCCCGCGATGAAGTATGACTGTCTAAACTGTCGGGGGTGATCATCAACAACAAGAAAATGTGCGATCTGTCTATGCTTCAAATGTCGACAAACAGATAAGACTACGCGCGAGGGGCAAAATGAACAATAACGCATGCATTTGTGGAGCACTGAGAGGAGCTAAAACGGTTATTCATAAATAACTTAATCAATTAATAAAATAAAAAATACCTCAGAAAGTAGCCAGGTTGTTGAGTGTCGGTATGTGTCCAAGAAGAGGGATAGTTTTATTCTTTGTCAAAAAGCCTGGGTAGATCTGAAACAGTGAACCGACCAGTTTTTAGGGAGAAGAGGGATAGTTTTATCCTTTGTCAAAAAGCCTGGGTAGATCTGAAACAGTGAACCGACCAGTTTTTACGGAGAAGAGGGATAGTTTTATTCTTTGTCAAAAAGCCTGGGTAGACCTGAAACAGTGAACCGACCTGTTTTTAGGGAGAAGAGGGATAGTTTTATCCTTTGTCAAAAAGCCTGGGTAGATCTGAAACTGGGCTAACAACCCAGTCCCTTTAGAAAAAGGCTTGTTACGCAAACAGCAACAAAGGAAACCAACATTACCTTTTGTAATAGTCCTTAGTCCATAGTCCTTTAATTGTTGCTGCTCTACATGCCAACCGGCATAGCGGGCAATAATTAAGTAAGTAATCTTGTTCTGTGTGCACATGTTTATTCTAAGTTTTCTTTACCAGTTCCAGTTGTACTATCCTGTGATGGCGACGCTCTTGAAAACTGCAACAATGCGTTCGCCACAGCTGCCTCTACAGCAGCGCAGACTCAACCAGTGATCTGCGGGTGCGTTTTGCGGCATCACTTCAATGTAAAGTGGAATCCCTGATCTTTTAGGACCACCTAACCCGCCCCCCCCCCCCCCCCCCCCCCCCACCACACCCCCCCCCCCCCCCCCATTTAAGACTCACTGCCTTGTATATATATATATAAGACCCTGGTGGTTTTTTTTGTTTTTTTTTTAGATTATCTCTAAACAAGTCGAGTGAAGCGATATAAAAACATTCAGTCAAGATCAACACCACAAACCATCGCCGAGACTACATTCAGATAGTCTTGGCTAACCATACCGAAGACCGTGACGGGTCACGCTCGCCGCCGCGAAGCACGCGTCCGTAATACTTACTGAGCCTATTTTCTTTCATTTTGAGCACATTTTTAGAGTAAACATGAGATATGTATTATATTTTTGAATTTAGGAGAAGATGAGGAATACAATGCAATCAATTTTAAATCTGCCTCAAGTTTTTGCAAGAAATCGATTTTAATGACAACTTTAATGAGCAAACTCATTAATTATTTTTAAGCCTCCAAGATGAAATGCAATACCAAAGTCCGGGCTTCGTCGAAGATTACTTGACCACAATTTCAACCAATTTGCTTAAAAAATGAGGCGTGACATTTCCGCCTCAACTTTCACAAAAAGCCGGATATGACGTCTTCAAAGACATTTATCGAAAAAAACATGTGAGAATATCATACCCAGAAACTTTCATGTGAAGTTTCATGAAGATCTGTAGTTTTCTCTGAATCGCTCTACACACACACAGCACACACACACACACACACACACACACACACACACACACATACACCACACCCTCGTCTCGATTCCCCGTCTATGTTAAAAAGACTCATAGCCTCTGTAAGTGTAACCCCGTTTTACACACACACACACACACACACACACACATTCTGTCTGACGGTCTGTCTGTCTGTCTGTCTCTCTCTCTCTCTCTACTTGATCCACGTGCACTTAATTATATTAGCCAAATGCAGAACTGAACCCTGCCATGCCATTTATAGTTATTTTCTCTGTTAGTATCGTAGACACTTTTTGGGAATGTCTCAACACTGCATGCTCCAACAATGTTCCGGCTGAATGGAGTGATAACCTTGGCCAGAACTTGGCACAGATGAACGTCTCTTGCCCAGTGTCAGGTAACACCGTCACACACACACACACACGCTCGTACACACACACACTCACGCACTCCACGCACACGCACGCACACACACACACACACAACTTGACACGCACACACACACACAAACACACACACACACATTGGAGGCTCATGGCGTTTACAATATGCCGTGTGAGATGGAATTTTTTACACAATATATCACGCATTCACATCGGCCAGTAAATCTCAAGCGTGTTAGGCGAGTATATACTTTTCACGGCCTATTATTCCAAGTCACACGGGTATTTGGTGGACATTTTTATATATGTCCATACAATTTTGCCAGGAAAGACCCTTTTGTCAATCGTGGGATCTTTAACGTGCACACCCCAATGTAGTGTACACGGGACCTCGGTTTTTCGTCTCATCCGAAAGACTAGCACTTGAACCCACCACCTAGGTTAGGAATGGGGGGAGAAAATTGCTAACGCCCTGACCCAGGGTCGAACTCGCAACCTCTCGCTTCCGAGGCAAGTGCGTTTACCACTCGGCCACCCAGACTCTAATATACAACTTGTAAATATACACAAACACGATACTCGTGATTAGCAAATAGCATCTTCTGATACCAGTATGACATCTATGCCTACTGAAATTGATACATTGTATATATATACACATATTGTAATCAGGATCAGCTTATTATCATAATTTCAATTCTTGTGTTCATTGCCGCTTCGTACATGCATTTACTAACCTGCACCTGTGTCAGCGTGTATATGTCTGGATCAACTTTCTCTCCTTACAAATGTGCATTCTTGTAGGCGAAACAACCACTGGTGGCGGTGCTAACAATGGAAATACCAGCACCGAAGGAGACAGTGGGGCTGGTGTCCTGAACTTTTCCTCCCCACAATCACTGCTCCCTCAGACTTTTCTTGTGTTTTTCTCAACTTCTATTTTCGTTTGAGACATTAAACATTTTGTATATGAGGTAAAACAACATTTGTGTGTGTTTTAGTGTTCCTATTGCTACCTGGGTTTTCGTTTTTAACAAACAAATGACGGTAAGCTTACACGAGGCAAACTTGATTTGTGTGTGTTTTAGTGTCCCTATAGCTACTTGTTTTTGTTTGAGACAATAATCTACATGATGCAAACTTTTTTGTGTGCGTTCTAGTGTCCCTATAGCTACTTGTTTTCGTTTGAGACAATTCTACATGATGCAAACTTTTGTGTCCATATAGCTACTTGTTTTTGTTTGAGACAATTGTACATGAGGCATACCGTGTCCCTATATATAGCTAACTAGAATGAATACCCGCTTCGCCGGGTAGCCGGCTTCGCCGGGAAGAAGTACTTAGAGCCGTACGCCGGCTTCGCCGGGTCCGAACAATGGACCCGCCAAGCTTAGGTCGCTCCCAGATTCGTGGAATGGGAACAGCACGAAAATGATTCAGTGGCCATAATGCCATTCCTGACCATATCGAGTCCCATCCTTGTCGACGAATGTAACCCTTTTGAACTGTTATGGCTTCTCAAAGGAAGGCCAGTACATAAAATTACACAAAAGCCGCCAGACCACATCACAAACAGAACTGAACAATGCACAGGTGTTGCTCACATAGAGACACACACACACACACACACACACACACACACACACACACACACACACACACACACACACACACACACACACACACACACACAAACACAGAGAAGCCGTATCTATAGAGAGATAGATGACAGTGTATTTTTCGCGTGGCTATAAATTGATTCGACCTTTGCACTTTTACAGTGAGGATAATTTACGGGTCCAATTTACGTTCTGGACACTGCGGTGACCTTCTAAAAATAGTAACAGAACGCCGGGAATATCCGAAGATGCCCCCCAAGTTCATACAAAAGTGCACCATACGAAGGAAGGGAGGTAAACGCTGAAAACATGGAGAAGATGAGAAGATAAGGAAGAGTTACTTATAATGGTGAAATGAACACAAAAACCAAATTCGGTTCAGCGCTGCGCGCTGAGAGCACGTGTTGAAATATCTCATCGATGATATTGTGTCCGGGGTGTAGCTGAATACGGTGTCCAAATTTGAAAAAGATCCACCGTGAACTTTGGCTTTGGTGTGTCGGTATGGGGGCCCGGGTAGCTGAGGTGGAACCAAAATAGCCGAGGTGGAACCAAAATCGGTTCAGCGCTGCGCGCTGAGAGCACGTGTTGAAATATCGACCAGGTTGTGTCCTGTACCGGGTCTACCTGAATATGCCCACCAAATTTGAAGCAGATCCATCGAGAACTTTGGCCGTGCATCGCGAACTCACACACAGACAGACACACACACAGACACACAGACAGACACAAGTCGTATATATATATAGATAGATTACGTTTTCGTTTGACAAGTGTACATGAGGCAAACTTGATTTGTGTGTGTTCTTGTGTCCCTATTCAGGGGCGGATCAGTTCATTTTATGGGGGGGGTTTCCAAAAGTATATTGTGAAGATATGGGTGTGAACCGACGGCGCTTCGCGCCTTACCTTGCTAGGGGAGTCCGGGGGCATGCCCCCCCGGAAAATTTTGAAAAAAAGGATGCAAAATGGTGCAATCTGGTGCATTCTGAGGATGATCATTACCAGTTTCAGGCAGCAGATTTTGTCACTGATTAATACCCAAACAATTGAAACTCAATGTAAAACTGCATACTGTCACTCAGCACTAAGCATCCTTCGTGGAAGGAGCTTACGTGTTCGGAATCGGGCTGCAAATGTGTCCCAACAACAACAACCCAAAAAAACACACTTTTTTTTTTTTTTTTGGCTGGGGGGGGGGGGGGGGGGGGGGTCCGGAAACCCCCGAAACCACAGAACTTATATTAGACTGTCTAATATAAGTTCTGTGCCCGAACCCCCCCCCCCCCCCCCCCCCCCCCTCGTCCGCCCCTTCTATTGCTACCTGTGTTTTCGTTTGAGACAATTGTATATTTGTGTGTGTTCTAGTGAGACGATTGTACATGACGCAAACTTGATGTGTGTGTGTGTGTTAGATATAGTGTTCCTATTGCTACCTGTGTTTTTGTTCAAGACAATTGTACATGAGGCAACCTTGATGTGTGTGTGTGTGTGTGTGTGTGTGTGTGTATGTGTGTGTGTGTGTGTGTGTGTTCGATATAGAGTTCCTATTGCTACCTGTGTTTTCGTTCAAGACAATTGTACATGAGGCAACCTTGATGTGTGTGTGTGTGTGTGTGTGTGTGTGTGTGTGTGTGTGTGTGTGTGTTCGATATAGTGTTCCTATTGCTACCTGAGTTTTCGTTCAAGACAATTGTACATGAGGCAAACTTGATGTGTGTGTGTGTTCGATATAGTGTTCCTATTGCTACCTGTGTTTTCGTTCAAGACAATTGTACATGAGGCAAACTTGATTTGTGTGTGTGTGTGTGTATGTGTGTGTGTGTGTGTGTGTGTGTGTGTTCGATATAGTGTTCCTATTGCTACCTGTGTTTTCGTTCAAGACAATTGTACATGAGGCAACCTTGATGTGTGTGTGTGTGTGTGTATGTGTGTGTGTTCGATATAGTGTTCCTATTGCTACCTGAGTTTTCGTTCAAGACAATTGTACATGAGGCAAACTTGATGTGTGTGTGTGTTCGATATAGTGTTCCTATTGCTACCTGTGTTTTCGTTCAAGACAATTGTACATGAGGCAAACTTGATTTGTGTGTGTTCTGGTGTTGCTATATCTACTTGTTTTTCGTTTATATATATCTGTGAGAAAAAAATTCGTCTGTGGCCCTTTAGAGTGGATGTTGTTGGCAAGCGTTTGCTTTGGAGAGGTGGTTTGCAATGTCAGGTTTGACTGTACTGTAGTGTGTCTACACTCATTGTGTTTTCAAATATTGCAAAGTTTGTTTTTGCTTGCACTTCAATATATGGAGAAAAAAACAACTTGTGTAAACGTGGTATGACTATGACACAGCAAACCATGTTGTATTCTCTATTTGAAAATAATTTCAAAGGTAGAAATTGCACACATTGCAGGCATAAAAAAAAAGGAGTCAGTCAAAGAAATTACAAACAAAGAAACTTTAATTTCTTCAACATTGTGTAATATAAACACAGTTCAGCAAAGATATCACTTTCAACCTCAGTTATTGTACACAAGCATACACAATTCATCAAATTGAACCAAATCATCCTCACACTTTCTTGGAAACTCTTAGCTCTGTCATAACATATTGTACTTTGTTTTTCTATAAGATGAAAAATCGATATTCAATATTCAGTATTGATATAAGTACCGGTACATGTATTGGAAAGACAAGAAAGAACACTCACTAATATCTGTTGCGCGGGCTGACACAATCACACACACACAAACACACACACACACACACACACAAACACAAACACACACACCCACACAACAGGCCTTGCTCAAATTGTACATAGACTAAGGAGTGGATGAAACTTTCTAGAACAGAAAACCAAAACAAAAGATCACAGACACAACATAATTCAATTATCCTCTGACATACTTTCTGATATTTTTCTGTCTTTTTTATGCACTGTAGCTCTCATACAAACTCAAACACAATCTTTCTTGGTGGATTTAGGAACTGAACTTCCACTAGCCAGCTGAATGCAGCACAAAATCTCTTCCAAGTTCAAAACACCTGCAGGCTCTTGACACACCATCAGTTTTCCAAGAAGGACACATAGTCTGTCAATACAGAAAGATGCTGCTCGTTCGGTAGGGTCACTGTTGAGACTAATTCTGCACAAGTAATAGTAAAAATTAACACCATTTTGTTTTTTTCAGTGTTTGAAAGTGAAGTGAATAAAAATGAAATAAACAGATAAAAAAATTAAAAAAAACCCACATACATTGAGTATAATGATTGTGGTGAGATAAAAAAAACAAACCATTCACTGTTTTCTGTACATGTATAAGTAACTGACTCTCTATTTAATGAAAGAAATACAGTACATGCAGTGCTTTGGAATCATACAACTGTCCAAGTGAACCAAATTTATGTTATGACTACTGTCATTTCATAATACTGAGCATAAAGTGCTTGGGAATGGGAACAGCTTCTATGACATTTGTCAAAAGCAAATAAAAATACATATGAACACATTATACGTTATTTCTATTTTTGACTAAAATATACAATTTTACAGAGATTGAGACAGTCAATAGAGTCATTGTTCATAAGTGAACAGCGACTGGTGGTGTCAAATTTCATATTTTAGTCAAAAATACAAATAACGTTTATGTATCAATCCATTTCTGTTAAAATTCCTTTTATTTTTGCACGATTGAAAGCACACAACCATACACTCTATAGTTGTCTCGGCCAGCTGCCGACATATTAGTTTTAGTCAGCCTCTGACATCACACGGTTCAAAGAAGGAAAGTTCAGCCTTTAATCCATGCATGATTTGTTTTACAGCTTTGAACACATCTGACAGTAGTCTTGCAGTTACTGCACATGCTTTTCTTTTCACTTCGCTTAACAGACTCTAGAGAAGGGAGTTGTTTGTCTTGTATCACCTAAAAGACAGTGTCGTGACATCACACACACACACGCACGACTTGCTCTTGCCAACATGCCGCCAGTGCCATGCATGCAATGTACATATGAATAAACACAACCTTCCCTCCACTGGTCATGTCAGTGTTCATGCTTGTATGATCACCTGCTCTTCAAAGACTTATATCCATATGATGACCTACTACTGTCTTTAGTGTCATGCCCACATTAGGCCTAAAAAAAAATAGGTGTGGTTACGGTAACCCGACCTACCCTATTTTTCGGGGCCGACCCTATAACTTTTTATTACATTTGTCAAAAAAACAAAAAACACACAAGAAAACGAGTGCAGAAAACGCTATGAAAGCGAAAGCGCCCAAGTCGCACACTTATTTCCCTGTCAAGTAGGTGTAATTTGTACACATTAGAAAAAAAAGTTTAAAAAAAAAAAGTGTTTGCCTACCTTCCTACCCTATTTTTTTGGGCTATGTTACCGTAACCACACCTATTATTTTTTTGGCCTTAGAGACAACTACATGCAATGAGACCTCCATTTTAAGACTCCCTCTCTTCTAAAACTTCAATTTTTGCTGATCCCCTATTCTCAAAGCAACTAAGTTTATGTCCATTTCTTCAAGCCCTTGTGCAATGAGATCTTTTGGAGGTCTCAAAACAGACCGATCACTGTAAATATATATATATAACAACACTCACCTATCTTCTTCGGTGTGAGAAATTTTGATTGGGGGTCTAATGACCAACCTTCCACAATGGCAGCTGAAATAAGACATTTTCAGCCAGACGTAATTAACAAGATTTTTCTACCAAAGATGCTATTAAACATGTTGCATAACAGTAACGAGTCAAAGTCTTATTATTTTGCTGATAAAGTGTCAGTACATGTACCCTAGAGTAAAAAAACAAAAACAAAAAAACACACAGAACTTATGACCAAGAAAAGCTTTCCTGTTCTGCACTCTCAAGAATCTTAATCTGATCACCACAGCAACTGCTTACCAAAATGAAAAGCATAAAATCTTTCCTTTCAAACCAATATTAATTAATACTTTAGCAAAATTTGATCATGGACTTTTAACAAAATTACACTGTTAAAGTCCTTAGTACCATGGGTATATATGCCCCCCCCCCCCCCCCCCCCGGTAGTGCAAAAAAAGGATGTGAGCCACAAACCCTTACTTAGCAATCCATGTTCTTATACAATCATCCATTTATCTTTTTTTCTCTCCGAAATTGAGTGATTGATTGAAGTACATGTCTTGATTGACTGATTGCTTGAATGAGTGGCTGAGTCCAGTCTTTCAAAACTGTAGTAAAGCACTTGCTGATGTTTACCTTGCTTAGCCTCAGCAACAGGCATGCCCATGAAGACGGCAAAGTCATCTACGTTGATGGAGGCGTACGCTTTCCGCACAAGATTCATGGCCCTTCTTCGCATACTCTCTGAAAGACACGCATAAAACAAGACAGGTCATGTATCAACTATCACTTCTTCACACAATCTCTGAAAGACACACGCAGCACATAACACAATAAAGGTCATGTGTCCACTATAATTTGTTCGCATACTCTCTAAAAGACACACGCAACACACAACACAATGCAGGTCATATGTATCAACTATCACTTCTTCGCATACTCTCTGAAAGACACACGCAGCACATCACACAATACAGCTCATGTATGAATCTGTATCAACTATCACTTTTTCGCATATATACTCTCTGAAAGACACACGCAGCACATCACACAATACAGCTCATTTCTTTCCTTTATTTGGTGTTTAACGCCGTTTTCAACCACGAAGGTTATATCGCGACGGGGAAAGGGGGGAGATGGGATAGAGCCACTTGTCAATTGTTTCTTGTTCACAAAAGCACTAATCAAAAATTTGCTCCAGGGGCTTGCAACGTAGTACAATGTATTACCTTACTGGGAGAATGCAAGTTTCCAGTACAAAGGACTTAACATTTCTTACATACTGCTTCAGTGCTTGACTAAAATCTTTACAAAAATTGACTATATTCTATACAAGAAACACTGAAAGGTAAAAAGAGAAACAGAATCCGTTAGTCGCCTCTTACAACATGCTGGGGAGCATCGGGTAAATTCTTCCCCCTAACCCCCGGGGGGCTGCCCTACACGCCACCAGGCGTGAAAGGCAGTAAGTAAGTAAGTAACCCCCGGGGGATAATACAGCTCATGTATGAATCTGTATCAACTATCACTTTTTCGCATATATACTCTCTGAAAGACACACGCAGCACATCACACAATACAGCTCATTTCTTTCCTTTATTTGGTGTTTAACGCCGTTTTCAACCACGAAGGTTATATCGCGACGGGGAAAGGGGGGAGATGGGATAGAGCCACTTGTCAATTGTTTCTTGTTCACAAAAGCACTAATCAAAAATTTGCTCCAGGGGCTTGCAACGTAGTACAATGTATTACCTTACTGGGAGAATGCAAGTTTCCAGTACAAAGGACTTAACATTTCTTACATACTGCTTCAGTGCTTGACTAAAATCTTTACAAAAATTGACTATATTCTATACAAGAAACACTGAAAGGTAAAAAGAGAAACAGAATCCGTTAGTCGCCTCTTACGACATGCTGGGGAGCATCGGGTAAATTCTTCCCCCTAACCCCCGGGGGGCTGCCCTACACGCCACCAGGCGTGAAAAGCAGTAAGTAAGTAAGTAACCCCCGGGGGATAATACAGCTCATGTATGAATCTGTATCAACTATCACTTTTTCGCATATATACTCTCTGAAAGACACACGCAGCACATCACACAATACAGCTCATTTCTTTCCTTTATTTGGTGTTTAACGCCGTTTTCAACCACGAAGGTTATATCGCGACGGGGAAAGGGGGGAGATGGGATAGAGCCACTTGTCAATTGTTTCTTGTTCACAAAAGCACTAATCAAAAATTTGCTCCAGGGGCTTGCAACGTAGTACAATGTATTACCTTACTGGGAGAATGCAAGTTTCCAGTACAAAGGACTTAACATTTCTTACATACTGCTTCAGTGCTTGACTAAAATCTTTACAAAAATTGACTATATTCTATACAAGAAACACTGAAGGGTAAAAAGAGAAACAGAATCCGTTAGTCGCCTCTTACGACATGCTGGGGAGCATCGGGTAAATTCTTCCCCCTAACCCCCGGGGGGTAATACAGCTCATGTATGAATCTGTATCAACTATCACTTCTTCGCATACTCTCTAAGAGACACACGCAGCACATCACACAATACAGCTCATGTATGAATCTGTATCAACTATCACTTCTTCGCATACTCTCTGAAAGACACACGCAGCACATCACACAATGCAGGTCATGTATCAGCTATCATCTGTGTGAAATGGGGTGAACAACAGCTGTCAGTAACTTGATAAGAAACCTTTCTGTGCAGCCTTGAAGTGATAATGAGATGATGAGAGACATACACTTAAAAATAAAAGGAACATTGAAAAAAACGCATGTACTTGACTTGCACAATATATACACCCCTGCTGAAGACAAGCGCCTTGTGAGAAAACAATAATTCATGCACATTAGGAAATGTTTATATATGACGTACATCTACCAGGCATGAAAACTGAAAAAAAAAAATACTGAAAAAAACTTCGAAGGCGCGTAGCGCCAAGTTTCGCAGGCGCTTCGCGCCAAGACTTCTAGGGGGGTCCGGGGAATGCCCCCCCCGGAATTTTTTTTTTTTTCAAGGGTGCAATTTGGTGCAATCTGGGGCTATCTGAGCCTTAAAATTGGATTCAAACATGGCCCCAAAATACATACAAAATGAAGCAATCGATTGGAAAAATACGGAAAATAAAAAAAAATACGGATTATTTTTTTCAAAAATACGGAAAATACGGAGAATTTTCATGCCTGATCTACCTTTATAAACAGAACGTACATAAAAATTGCACACTATCACAAAGCACATGCACCCAATGAAACAAATCATGATTTTCAGACTTTCAGAATATTACCATTTAAAGCGTTCATGATGGGTTTGACAGAATCACTCCAGTCTTTTCTGAGAGACTCGTATATGCTGGGATAGTCACGCTTCCACATATGTTGGCCCACCACCCAAATCAAGCTCAGCTCTGGGTTGCCCTGAAAAAAGAACACATCTCATTAATTACAGCATACCATCAAACCTGGTAATATGAGCCAACCAAAAGTGTTTATTATAGACAGGTAGTCATTACGGAAAGGTGAATTATAAAATTTAAAACAAACATGTTCGTCTGGGATCCTTCAGGATGGTCCTTATCTAGAGGTGGCCGTCACGGCAGGTATAACTGATATCATAATCACTCTTTAAAGTTGTGTTGTTACCTGTCTGAATAAATTATTGCTAATTAATCCCAGTGATTTTGCAGAACAGTGTAATTGAGAAATCTACCATCTTAATTTTTTTATTTTATATATATATATATGCAACAGCCAAAAAGAAAGACAAATGAGGTAGAATACATGGAATAAATATCTGATGCTCAAAAGTGTCCATTGTGACAGAATAATCATTTCTGAAAGCACTGTACAAATATATTATATCCTCTCTCAACCTCTACCTCTCTTGAATACACACCTATATCGACACACACACAATATGCAAATTAAAAAACTAACATAATGCGTTATAAAAATTAAAATATGCACCCACACACACAGCATACGTTCACACATCCACAAATTATTATCACCCTCAATAAATGTTACCTGCTTGATGTTATTTGGTATTCTCTTCCACAGGAACTTGCTGCTGATCCTGTCACAAAACACAAGTGGACAAGATTAGTTCAATCCGTCACTACCTCACCACTGATGCAACCAAAACGTTAGTGTGTTCTTTAGTCCTCTCAAAGATAGATTATTGCAATTCTCTTCTGGCCGGTCTCCCTAAGTACCTTTTAGATAGACTTCAAAGGATCCAAAATAACGCTGCCCGCCTGGTCTTCAAATCTTCCAAGTATGAACACGCCACACCCCTTCTTCACTCTCTACATTGGCTGCCTATCACTAAAAGGATCGAATACAAACTCTCCTCTCTTTCTTTTGCCGTCGTTTCTGGTTCTGCCCCAGAATACTTGTCAGAACTCCTCAATCTCTACACCCCCTCTCGTCAGCTTCGCTCCGCCGCCGACACTCGACTCTTCCGACTCCCCACAGTGCAAACAAAGACATGTGGCGAGAGGTCCTTCGCCTATCAAGCCCCTGTGACCTGGAATAGATTACCTCTGCCTCTCAGACACACAGATTCTCTCACTACATTCAAGACAAATCTCAAAACACACCTCTTTCAGCGCAAGTGATTTCCCCTCCAGCATCTCCCCACCCACCCCATCCTGCCCCACCTCACCCCCTACCTAGTGCCTAAAATAACGTGTATATATATTTTCTGCGCTTTGTGTCAGCACTGTTTGTGTGTGTGCAAATAGTACTGTTGACACGTTTTTATATAGAAGCCTACTGTGGTTCTTGTGCTTAGGCTGTGTATTGGATTGTCACTGTCTGCCTGCATTATTAGTTGTCAGTAATAATTATATGTGCTGATTGTTCTCTTTGCCTGCGCGCGTATAGTATGTTGGTTATGTTTGGTTATAGTATGTTTGCTTATGTTTGGTCGTTATCTTTGCCTGTGCGTGCATTGTATGTTTGGTCGTTTTCTTTGCCTGTGCATGTATAGTTTGTTGGTTATGTTTGGTCGGTTTCTTTGCCTGTGCGTGTATAGTATGCTTGGTCGATGTATGTATTGTAAAGCGCTAAGAGTAGACAATTTTCTAGAATAGCGCTATAAAAGTTTGCATTATTATTATGTGGATAAAACTAAAAGATTAAAACTGACAAAAATTGCTCGTCAGGATAATTTCATTAACTAGCACAGTAGCAGTATTAAAGACACAGACGCATATCTTGACTTTTTCCCCCTAAAGCCTGTTTTAACATTAAAATATCTTTTTCAAGTGATAATTGTGTGTCAGACTTTATGATCAGTGCTTTTTATTTTTAATAATAAAATGAATCGTCTGACTTTTGTATGCGTGTGAAATGCTGAAATTTGAATGTTAATGTCAAATGCTTTTTGGAAAGCGCCCTCAGACTGTTATCTGGCAATGAATAGCGCTATAGAAAAATATATTATTATTATATCTATGAAAAGAGTTAAGACCATATATTTACAAATTGTACAGCAAGCTGAACACATTCGAACATAAGAAAACACTCTGTTGCAAAAATACTTCACTAAAAGTCAAAGAAAATAATAATAAATAAACAAAACACAAACAAACAAGTAAAAAAAATAAAAAATAAAAAAGGGGACAGAATTCAGCCAGCATTACCAAAGAATGCAAGTATGTTGAACTATTTGTCTGTACAAAGACAGACACTGTATGCAGAGAGCTGGACAAAGAATTGATATATAATATATTCTAAACAGTCACAATGTGAATGATGCTGTACAACTTACGTATCATTGTGCAGTAAGTACAAGGCCAACAGTTGTCCATACAGCTGTGGTGATGCAACACCCCCTGGTGCCTGCACAAAAACAACACAGGAGAAACATTAGTAAAACTCTCAGTTATCTCCTGTAGTGTAGTGTGATGTGAAGGTCTAAAGAGCAAACAGATGAAAGTGCTCTAACAGGGTGTACATGTGCCTTAACTTGTTTGGCTACCGGCCAAATAATTGAAATATATCTATTAGTTATTATACGAGAACAAGAGTTAGTTAACCGTAATGTTATGCAGAATTAATCTCTTTGCACATGAGGGATGAACACACATTCAAATGAACAAACAACTGTCATTCTCTAGCCCCGACACCACAGATAATAACATTAAGTTGATTGACAAGCACTGAAATAAACAAATAACTTTCATCTCTGTAATCATGATCCTGTAATATTGTAATGTAACTGTCATGGCACAAGTCAGGGCTATTAGTATTAATGACTAGAACTACATGATCAGCTGTCTCATATCCAGAGAAAAACAAACAACAGATAGCTCTGTCTCTTGTTAAGTACTAAAGCTAAGAAAGTGTCTGCGAACGGAAGATCATAATCCCCAAACTCATGCAACACACTTAGACAATACAGTGGAAAGTTCTCCCCTTTTATTAGTTTTAAGACCTCCAAAAATCTGACAAAACCAGGTCTTAAAAATAAAAGGGAGGGAGTCTTAAGTTGGGGGTAACTTTACATAGTTTATGAACAAAAAGTCCGAGAAAGCAAGGTCTTAAAAGGAATTGAGTCTTAAATTGGGGGGGGGGGGGGGGGGGGGGGGTTGCGCGCACACACATTGCTTTAAAATGGCCACCTTGCCCCGCCAAAACTGGAAGTAAACATCGTGTGAGCGCACCCTGGCGGTGTGGTGTAACTCTACCTCAGATGAGTGAGGTTACGCCGTCTGTGATAAGAAATTCTTTGTGGCGTAACCCTAGCTCGACCAAGCAGAGTTACGCAGTGGAGGTATCGCTGTGGGACCCAAATATCTTAGTGGCATAACCGTAGCACAGCCGAGTAGAGTTACGGACGGAGTAACTGTAGCCACTACAGGGGCGGGTCAGTTAATTTTATGGGGGTGGTTTCCCAAAGTATTATTGTGATATGGGTTTGAAGGCGCCGAGTCGACGGCGCGAAGCGCATAGCTTGCTAGGGGGGTCCGGGGGCATGCCCCCCCGGAAATTTTTTTTTTTTTTTTTTTCTTTTTTTTTCCCCTTACACCTGTTCCTTGTCCCGGTGTGCTCTCACGCCGCCCCGTCCCTGCACTCACTGCTCCATCCACATCTGAATTTCGTTCCGCTGCCAGACTTGCCGATTTTACAGACGCTCCAGGGAGGGATGTCGGGTCGTTGCGGTAGGCCACCCTCGGAAGATGACACTGCACTTCTGCTGAGTCACTTCGACGGTGTTCAGTAGTGGGTCTGTCCCGAGCTAACGGACGCAGCCCACTACCTACTATGCCCCCTACTAACGACATTGACTGCTAAGTCGCGGAGCCAGACTGAGTGAGGGTCCCCTCCAGAGAGCAGACAGCCACCACGTCCCTCCGTCGACCCCCCAGAACGTCACACGTTAAAGACTGACAGCAGAAGTACTTTTCAGGGAAGGATGGAACAGGAACACTGAGACCAAGGTCACCATGAGAGCTCCGGGCATGAAGGGCCACAAGAGCAAGGACAATTTATAATTTTTGGGTGATTAATGAGATGAGGATGATTATAATGATGATGCTATGGATTTCCAATTTTGGTTTGAGACTACGTGACAGGGCTGCACTCTACGCTTACTGTCATAATATATCCTGGTGTCAACCAGGCCCGAGAACTGCAGCACCTGCGGTGTTGGTCAGGTAAACAGAACCTGAGCACCCTCAAAGTCGCATTCGTTAAGTGAATGACACTCGGCTGTGTGATTCCAGCCTTCCCATAGGAACCATAGCACTTCCACTCTGGGTAGGAGCCGACCGTAGCCCGAAAAACCCACATGACCCTGATGGGATTCGAACCCACGACCTCCCGGCCCACAGTCCGATGCGCTAACCACTGCGCTACGGGGGCCGGTGAAAATGTTGAAAAAAAGGATGCAAAATGGTGCAATCTGGTGCATTCTGAGGATGATCATTACCAGTTTCAGGCAGCAGATTTTGTCACTGATTAGTACCCCAAAAATTAAATTGAAACTCAATGTAAAATAAAGAAATGCACCATAAAAATATTTTTATTTTTGGGCTGGGGGGGGGGGGGGGGTCCGGAAACCCCAGAACCCCCCCCCCCCCCTCCCCCCTCGTCCGCCCCTGGACAGCGATTTATAAACGTAACACAAAAAACGCTCTTTTCTAGTAAGTTGTACCATAGACCTATATTAGATAGGTCCCTGGTTGTACTGTCGATGTGTCAAATGAATATATATATCTGGTCTTGTATTGTATTTGCATAGTCATTTCTGTACCAACTCCAATTTCCAAAGTGGAATCATTTGTTGCATTTTCCAACAAAAACAAAAAAACACGTAAAATTCCAACTAAACTGAAACCATTTTAAGCAAACACACTACATCATGCAAACAAAAATCTAAACTTACATCCAGTTCTTGCGCTTCCAGCTCATGAGAGAGACCAACGAAATCGATTTCTGCATCCCCAGCCATTTTTGTTCCGGTTTGACAGCACCGCACTGAATATATTTCTACTCTCAAAATAAAATGTAAAAAACGGTTTGTCTTTTACTGATTGTTTGAAAAAATACTATATAATAATACATAATGGAAACTTCGTAAAAAGACAAGGCTACAGTGTTTAAACGCCTTATAATTTGCTTAAAACTTCAAATTTGTTTAAAAAAAATGATGATTCAGAGGCAAACTCACAAAGTTGAAAGGTCGAAGGAAGCATGTAAACAAAGAACAACGCTTGCGATTTGGTCAAGTTTTGAAGTACTGTGGCTATGGGTAGGTATTTACTTTCCAAGATTCTGAGTGCTCTCGTACGATGTCTGTAGGTTGGTAGGATTCGGAGGATGAACCAAAAATTAGAAGTATTGACACATATGCAGTTGATATGACTTCAAAATCAAATTTAGAAACTTCTAACACCAAACTTCAGTTCAGGTTGAATACAAACAATCAAAGCATAGGCACACAACAAAGTTTTGCGCGGTGGTAACACTAATAACACGCCAGATATAGAACAGTTAGATGATGCTCCCTCCGCTTGGGTCGAAAGACGTTTGCGTGGCACTGTGTGTGTGTGAGTGACATTAATTTTCAACTTTTACTTATCAAAAGGGGTCAGCATTTTACTATACGCACTGGCTAGGGGTTTGCCTTTTTTTGACAGCATAATCTTGCACTGCCAATCTATGGTTATGGCAGAACAGCATAATTCTACTCTACTGTGCTAGGGTGTCGCCACAACATTAAATTCGGCTCTATGGTATTGTTATTTTTGTTTGTACTAGCTAGGATGACGTCGCCAAATTATGTCTTTGTCATTCCTGTCTATCTTCATTCCTTATTTCACCCCCCGCGGGTTAGGGGGAAGAATTTACCTGATGCTCCCCAGCATGTCGTAAGAGGCGACTAACTATACATGCAAGACCCCTGTAAAAGAAATCTTTCATCCCCGAGTACGCTAGTACAAAGGCTCAGCAGACTTTAATTGTGTGTCTGTGTGTGTGTCTGTCTTTCTCCACTTAACAGCTTATTGCTGGGAAACTACTGGGCGCAGTTCGTTCAAAAGTTGATACACTAACTTGATAATAGGTCCGATTGATCGTATTAAAACTTCATAATGTTACCTGGGACCTAAATGCGAAATAAACCACAAAAAACCGACTTGGCGGTGGGAGGAATTCGCGGAGCCACAGCCAGCCAGGCAGTCTGATAGAACAGCCGAACTCGTCACACATTGACGAGAAATATAGCGTCATAAAAAGATTACGTCACGGTCAAAAGTCTTTGACGTCTTTTTCTCTCGCGCGGTGTGTGTGTGTGTTCATTTTGTGCACATGTGTTAGTGTTACTGTTTGTGTTTGTGTGTGTGTGTGTGTGTGTGTGTGTGTGTGTTTGTGTGTGTGTGTGTGTGAGTGTTTTTGTGTGTGTGTGTGTGTGTGCGCGTGCATGAGTCTGTACTCGTGTGTGTGTGTTTGTGTGTGTGTGTGTGTGTGTGTGTAATAAAGAGAGAGAGAGAGAGAGAGGAAGAGAGAGAGAGAGTGTGTGTGTGTGAATGTGTGTGTGCATTTTCACTGTGATCAAATAAAAGAGAAAGGCCAGTCACCACGCACATCCTCGGCTCGCATGCAATGTATTTATATAGCAAAGGGAATGCCTGTAATTCACACAGATCAATCACTTGGTCTTAAACGTGCACAAGACAAAAACGTTCATACTGGGGGAGCGAGCCAGTCTGAAGAGTACTCGGGTCCAGCGCGAGCGTTTTTTATCTGAAAGATTGCCAGATACCCAAGTTTCAATTAATGGCATGGAAAGTTTGAAGAAATGACATAGGAATGAATGTCTTACTCTTAGTTGGGGTATGAAAATGGGTGCAAAAATGTTTTGCACAGTTTAGTTTTAAGTTCACCAAAAATGGGTGAAACCTGTTTTAAATTTTAAAAAGAAGGGGTTCTTAAAATAATGTTCATTTTCAGATGTTATAACAGAAAGTATGAAAAAGCAAGGTCTTAAATGGTGGTATTTGGTATGTTTATTTGGGGGCTCTGAATTGGGGGGGGGGGGGGGGGAGTCAACTGTTTACACTTCCACACATACAATAAGTTAATAACGTTTCTTGTGCTCAGCTTCAGGGGAGACCAGCAGTGTTGCAGAAGGGGGAGTGGCAGACGAGGATGATTACAATGACTCAGAAGAAGACACAGAACTGCAGAAAGCGAAACAGGCATTGACTGGGCGGGGTGTGACTCTGTCTGATCTGATGGATGATGACATCATACAGGCAGGGGCAAATACCCTCTCCATTGATTACAGAGTAAAAATGAAGTTTTTTCATTTAATTTGTCACGTTTTTTTTGTTTTTTTGGATGTGTATAATTTGTATGATTTGGAGTAGATTTCGGAACCCCCCGCGGGTTAGGGGGAGTCCCATATTGGTTGGGACGAGAAAGAATTTACCCGATGCTAACCAGCATGTCGTAAGAGGCGACTAACAGGTTCTGTTTCTCCTTTTACCCTTGTTAAGTGTTTCTTGTATAGAATATAGTCAATGTTTGTAAAGATTTTAGTCAAGCAGTATGTAAGAAATGTTACGTCCTTTGTACTGGAAACTTGCATTCTCCCAGTAAGGTCATATATTGTACTACGTTGCAAGCCCCTGGAGCAATTTTTTGATTAGTGCTTTTGTGAACAAGAAACAATTAACAAGTGGCTCTATCCCATCTCCCCCCTTTCCCCTATCCCATCTCCCCCCTTCCCCCGTCGCGATATAACCTTGAATGGTTGAAAACGACGTTAAACACCAAATAAAGAAATTTGTCGTTATCACTATCTGTTTCATGTCCTATATGTGACTATGTCTACAGGTACAAATAAGCTCTGATTGTTTGTTTGATCATGTGGATAGGTGAGACTTGTTTAATAATGTACATATCAACATCCAACTTATTTGCCAGCATTAATCACTGTCTCTTGTTGCGCACGTAAATTACACTACAGTAAAACATCGGATTTTCAGGGTCAGCGCTTTGAGGCAGACTTGTTGCCGACTGGCAAGATCAAGTGGCAAGGTGCAGAAGAGGAGTTTGGCACGCCCAGCGCATGGGCCACACACTGCAAGCGACTTGTCAACCCCATCAAACGGTCAGGCTGTGGTTGGGCGTCAGTAAGTTTTACCGATACTTAATGACATACAATATTGATTAAAAATAGCAAAGGACTCTCATTTTGACCCTCTCTTTAGAAGTGAAATCTCTGACATCAGAAGTGAAACAAAGTTTGAAAAGACGTCATAGGGTGCATAATGGCATCACGTAAAACTTCATGGCTCAAGTATGACAAAGTGACAAAGAATTTTGAGAACGAAGCTTGTCTCAGTGACATCAGCAGTACAAAATTAATCGTAAGGTCACCGCCAGGCTGTGCATGTATCGGTATCGTATATCATTAAAGGGATATTATTGATCTGACCGTTTGGGGGAGTTTCTGGTGAATTTGACAAATCTGAAGAATCTGGGGAATCTACTGTGCCTTAATAGGTAGACCGAATGCACCCTCTATGAAGTAGTATCCTTAGTTACGCTGATGGGGTCTATGTCGACCAAAAGAGTGGGATTCCCTGTAGGTGAAGTTCCTGTAGGAGGATTCCCTGTATATAGGGAATCTCACAGAGTGGAATCCCTGTAGCGTTTTGCTGATCTCGCTGAAAGTCACATGATGCTTAAGCGAAATTGGTAGATTCTTATCATGTGTTTTTTGTGTGTGTTTTTTTAGATTTGTTTTTGTTTGTTTGTTTTTATATATCTTTCTGTGGATTTATGTTTGTGTCTGTATTTGATTTTGTTTTAATTTAGTTTGGGCTTGGTTTGATTTTGTTTTGCTTTATGTTATTCAGTTAAATCAACTTATTCATTTTTGCATTGCCCTTGCACCTATTTTTCTGGCTATATTTTGCATTTAACCAAGCTGTCTTGAGTCTTCTGAAGTTGTGTCCAGTCTGTTTGGGATGGGGAAGAGGAGGGGATAAATTCGTACCATAAAGTAGTTCTGAAGTTTTTGTGCAGGTAAAGTACAAGGGTCGCAAACTGGACACATGGAAATCCGTCTGGTCACGACGTCATCACCCCGGCAGTCCATTTCGAAGCACTGTAAGTTGTTTTCTTTTAACTGCATTTTTGTACAGTGGAACCCCCCTTTTAAGACTCCCCAAATTAAAAACTCCTTCTTTTGAAGACCTTACCGTACTTTTTCAGATTTGCTGTTCATAATTGAGAGATTAAACTCTCTAAATTTACCTCCATTTTAAGACTCCCTCCCGGGCGGGGATGTAGCTCAGTCGGTAGCGCGCTGGATTTGTATCCAGTTGGCCGCTGTCAGCGTGAGTTCGTCCCCATGTTCGGCGAGAGATTTATTTCTCAGAGTCAACTTTGTGTGCAGACTCTCCTCGGTGTCCGAACACCCCCGTGTGTACACGCAAGCACAAGACCAAGTGCGCACGAAAAAGATCCTGTAATCCATGTCAGAGTTCGGTGGGTTATAGAAACTCGAAAATACCCAGCATGCTTCCTCCGAAAACGGCGTATGGCTGCCTAAATGGCGGGGTAAAAAACGGTCATACACGTAAAATTCCACTCGTGTAAAAAACACGAGTGTACGTGGGAGTTTCAGCCCACAAACGCAAAAGAAGAAGAAGACTCCCTCCCTTTTCTCAGAATTGTGGCTTTGGAGGTCCTAATACGGAGGTTCCAATGTAATACGGTTGACTCTTTTTCCCCTCCACTTTCAAGACTCTTTGATATAAGATGCCCCCCCCCCCCACCTCTAATCTTCTTTCAAGACCTTGCTCTGTTTTATTTAGATTTTTTTTCTCATAACATCTGTACGGTTACCTCTATTTAATTAAGACTCTCTCTCTTCTTTTAAAGGGAATATTAATGGGCATCTGCCCATCTCCAAACATGAATGTGTGCCTGCTTTCCTGTGCATTTTTTGCCCAAAAAAGCACCATTCAACCAAATCACAGGAAAAACAATAACTAAATCGGGTTATTCCCCTTTATATCACGGTACCTGCGATATGATGCTCCTCCAGGTATAGAGGGCGCTTCCTTGAATTACTTGGACCACAATAGACCCGTTAGGACAGCCTGCGTGCAATGTAGGGACACTTTTGGCTGGTCCCCATGTTAATTGTTATTTCATCACAGGTACCACTGTTCTCTATTCTGTCTTGACCAGTCTCCTCACCAGGCAGCACTGGCAGTAGAGTCACACAACGGCACCAGTCTCAGGGCCATGCAGCTGGCCAGGCAGGAAAACGGAAAGCCGAAAACTGAAGTCACAGCAACAACAGAAGCAGCACAAACATCTCTTGTTGAAACAATTACATCAACAACAGCTTCATCTTTGACCGGAACAGCAGAAGTTTCAGCAACAGCAGCATCAGCAACATCCCCTGTGTCAAATGGAGCAGGGAACAGTGCATCATCGAGGTAATTAGTCGGTATTCACTGATCCAGGTCTTTATTTTTTATATTCTTTGAGGGGATGAGTCTGCAGCTAAGTCGGTAGCAGGATGACGTTCTGTAACCAGTACGTCGCTATCTGTGTGTGGGTCTGAGTCCGGAGGGAGTCTTAAAACGGGGGTAAATTTACTGAGGCTATGGAGAGAAGGTCTGAAAAATCAGGATCTTAAAAGGAAAAAGTCTTAAATTGTGGGTCTTGAAAGAGGGGTTCCACTGTATTTGACAGAATCAAAATTCTATGCAGACTTTAAGCAGACAGAATCGTACCATCCTTGTCTGCAAATGAGTGCAAAAGGACCCATATGCAGAGTAAAGTTTCCAGCGACAGTCTGCATGGACACCCTAAAAGATGGCGTTATGCTGCCCTAAGGCAGGGTAAAACCAGGTGCAGCTCGCAAAACTCTTACCTTGGGGGGTTAAAAGCGCAGGGATGCAGGAGAAGAAGAAGAATATTCTTGGAGGTTTGGGTTTCAAATTTGTGAGTGTGCATGTGCATAGCAAATGTGTCTGCATGTGATGTATTTACTGATCCGCGCAACAAAGTAAATGCACACTTTATAATACCATCATAGATGTGCAAGACCTTTTGTTTTTCACGTGATGATAATCTTCTTCTTCTTCAGCGTTCCAGAATTTTCTGGTTACGTGTGAACTCGTTTGCCCATTTGGGTTCCACAAACTATACTCTGAGAGCATAGTCAGCTTCACTCCGCTTTCATTGACTAGGCATTCTGGGTATTTTCGTATTTCCATAACCCACCGAACTCCAACATGGATTACAGGATCTTTTCCGTGCGCACTTGGTCTTGTGCTTGCATGTACACACGAAGGGGGTTAAGTCACTAGCAGGTCTGCACATAAGTTGACCTGGGAGATCAGAAAAATCTCCACTCTTAACCCACCAGGCGGCAGCGACCGGGATTCGAACTCACGACCTCCCGATTAGGAGGCCGACGTCTTACCACCACGCCACTGCTCCCGTCGCAGCATATATTCAAAGTTTTGCATGCAGAGGCAAGCAGAACTGATCTGTGCAACAAAGAAAACGCATATTTTATGCTATCAGATGTGCAAAACCTTGTGTCTGTCACAAGGCATATCTACAAAATACAAATTTGTGCACACCCAGTGACATTGAGTGTATGATTTTTTTCCATGGTAGGAATCAAACTTTACACAATAATTGTTTTGTTTTCTGTTTTGTTTTCCAGGCCTTATTCAGATAGCTATGTTCAACCTCAAGCTATTCAAGAGGAAGGTTGGTGAATTTTGAACATTACATTTTACATTTCTTAGGAGAAGAAAAAAATACATGAACTTTCATACATTTGTAACTGTTTATGGTTGTACATGTATGTTATAAAGTATTACTGTTGATGCGAGGTATGGATGAGACGTGGATTGCACAGACGAACAGAGTCATGTCAACATGCACACACACACACGGTCACACAGGTGCACACGCACACACAAACACTCAGAGAAATTTATGAAATATGGAAAACATCTGAATTTCAAAGGGTTTCTCTGATTCGTTCCCTTCATGTTGTTCACTAGTCTTGTCTCCATTACTTTAACAGTTAGCAGATCAGTAACGCTAAATATGGTCGTCCTGGAATTTTGGCGTAACTCGATTCTTGGTGATTTTGGTGTTTTTGTGCTTCAGACTAAGTAAATCATTCTCCATGAGGAATATTCTCTTAAATACAGTTGAAAATACATGATTTAACATTATTTTATCTTTCTATCCACACCAAGAAGGAATATAAACACTATTTCATAATCAAAAATAATCCGGATTTAGCTTCTCCTAAAAAGCTGTTTATAATTCTTTTATCTTTCTATCCACACCAGGAAGGAATATAAACACTATTTCATAATAACAATAATCAGTTTGTCCTTCCCCGGAAAAGCAGTTAAAAATGAGTTACGTCAAAATTCCTCGACGATGTCATTAATTATCTTCTTCTTTTTGCTACCAGCCCTCAACCTCTCCGCGTCTGGTCCCAACGCCGGCAGCAATCACCCAGACGAAAATGGAAAAGCACAGTCTGAACACCTCACACCCTGTGGTTTAGCAGCTAGCGGTCAGCGATTATCGGTGGCGTATGCATCTCTTGGTCCTCGCAGCGATGCCAGGTATATACACCAAAACTTTTCACATGAATGGTTATTGATGGAGTAAGAGCTAAATATGGCTCCAGTAAAAAAATGACTGCTAGTCAGAGAGTTGTGAAACGCAAACATGGGGGAGAGTGAAAACACCTTGACGATTAATGACAAAGGATAGCAGGACAGATACATACTGCTAGACTTAAAATTGTTTGAGCTGTGTTGAATTACACTTGTGATGAGAGGTGTAAGTTCATGTGCATCAGTGGTAGTTGTGGTGGAAGTAAATTTGAAGAGTGTAAGCTGTTTGTAAAATCCAGTTTCAGGTAAAGGTATCAACATTTCTAAATGGTTACCACATTGATGCTAAGAAGGGTCGCACTTCTCCTTCTTTGCCTGTATTGTGTGTTTGTGTGTGTGAGTGTGTGTTTTGGATATCTGATGTTACACCCCCGGTATAGGGGTGTGTATAGGTTTCGCTCGATGTGTTTGTTTGGGTGTTTGTTTGGGTGTTTGTGTGTTTGTGTTCGCATAATTATAGATCTCAAGAATGAACGGACCGATCGTCACCAAACTTGGTGAACAGGTTCTATACATTCCTGAGACGGTCCTTACAAAAATTGGGACCAGTCAAACACACGGTTAGGGAGTTATTGCTGGATTAAAATTATACAAGGACTTATACAGGGACATCTTCATGGTCAAAGGGAAATAACCATTCTCACTCAGTCACTGCCACCAACTGAGAAGGTTATTTCCCTTTGACGGGGGTGTTTTTCCTACCTCCTAGGAATTTCTTGTTGTTTTTGTTGTGGCTTATCTCATGTTACATGTGTGTGTATATGTGTTCATGCATGCAAGTGTGTGAGTGTGTTTTTGTCTGTCTTGTTTTTGGAGCTTCTGTTTCTTGCTATGCACCATTTTGCTAGCCCATATTTAATGGAAAGTGAGACCTTTCTTTCTCTTTGGTTGCAGAGACCCCTGTACATTTGTAAAGTGTGAGCATTTTGCCACACTTGGCAGAACCCAGCCCTTCAACGTCACAGTATCAACAAATGCACTTATGCTAATGGTGAGACTGCTGTCATTATTTTAAGTGCTAATTTATCAAGGCCTACTGCTGTGATGAAACATGGTTCTTTGTACTTTTTTTTTTAGATAACCATTATGAACAATTAAATGTGTATGGTGAGCGTTTTTGCTTTCTCTGCGTCTTTAATGTAAAGAAATAATAATAACTGTAAACATTTCTCACATGCTTATGAGACTAGCTTTTAGTGTCAGAGTGAATCAATTTCTCCATCCTTTTCCATGTGTATAGTTTAACTGGCATCTTATTTATTTGATTATTGCAAGATGTTTACTCAAAAACTTGAGTAATCATTAAAAAGTAATCTGACAATTTGCAAACTTTCACAAGATATACATGTCTATGTGTGGTTTTTATTTATTTATTAAGGAGATTTCTATAGTGCATAACTAAAAGCACTATGCGCTTTACAATATCACTAGGTATAAGCACACGCAGACATATTCTGATTAAATAGAACTTAGCCTAGCAAGACATACTAAGAACATTAAACATTTGAGTTCATACAAAAATAGAGAATTAAATTAAATACTGGACAAACGATTAAAATAAGCTTAAGGCCTACACCAACTGCAATGAGCTATTTCAAATACAAAAGTTTAGTTAACTATAAAAGGCAGTGCATAAAACTCCATAATCCTAAGAGGGTCGAACAAATAAGAAACATAAGACTATTTTACTATAATTACTTTGTAAAAAATAATAAACATGGAATACAAAGCTGTAATTGCTAACAACAAATTTTAAAAGATTTTCATATCTTGTCTGTTTGGCTTACCACAGCCTAGGTGCTGAATTTCCATGAAAGTAACCTCACATAACCTTACCTTTCCTGATTATCCGAATTATAATGATACCTTTCTTATTTTGTAGGATTTCCATTGTCATCTGTCAACATCAGAGGTGGTGGGCTACTTGGGAGGTTCTTGGTGTCCCCAGACTCAGAGTGAGTTTTGCTTTCTCTATTTTTCTGCAAAATTGTTGCTTAAATTAGGGCTTCTTTTCAAGAACGTTCTGGGTAATGATTAACTTAAGCGTGTTAAATTCATAGCCCACAATCCGGTGGCATTATTAACTTACTTTTGATACAAGTCCCTTTAATCAACCCAAAATATAATTATCGTGAAATTAATTGACGGATTGAGCACCAAACTTAAGCAGAATTAACTAATTTCGTCAATTGATCGATGAAAATGACAAGAAAATGCATATGTAATATCAACAGAATCAGAGAGAGTTGTTTCCCCTCCGTTGTAATATTGACAGAGTTTCCCCCCATTCATTGAAAATGGCGACGTTTCCTTCTTTAATGCATGCAAACAAAAGGTTTACGCAATGCGCATCCGTACAGTTTATTCCGCGACTTTCAAAGGTATCTAAAATGACTTGTTATGCAGGTTCTGCAAAATTGGAGGCTTTAATTGCAGTGGATTCTGAGCTATGAATTGAACACGCTAAAGTTCAACATTGCCACGTTCTGTTCAGAAACACATCATGTAGGCCTTTCTGGTTGGCACCTACATTGGAACCACACTTTTGAGACCCCTGATTGTAAGACTCTCTATCTTTTAAGACCCTGTTTTTTCAGATTCTCTGTTCTTCTTCTTCTGCGTTCGTGGGCTGAAACTCCCATGTACACTCGTGTTTTTTGCACGAGTGGAATTTTACATGTATGACCGTTTTTTCCCCCGCCATTTAGGCAGCCATACGCCGTTTTCGGAGGAAGCATGCTGGGTATTTTCGTGTTTCTATAACCCACCGAACTCTGACATGGATTACAGGATCTTTTTCGTGCGCACTTGGTCTTGTGCTTGCGTGTACACACGGGGGTGTTCGGACACCGAGGAGAGTCTGCACACAAAGTTGACTCTGAGAAATAAATCTCTCGCCGAACATGGGGACGAACTCACGCTGACAGCGGCCAACTGGATACAAATCCAGCGCGCTACCGACTGAGCTACATCCCCGCCCAGATTCTCTGTTCATAATCTCTGTAAATTTCCTTCCGTTGCAAGACTCCCTCCTTTTTTAAACCTGATTGTTCAGATTTTTTAAGGTCTTGAAAGAGGGACTCTTAAGGTGCACAGTATGTGGAACCCTCCTTTTAACTAAGCCACCAAAATGTGAGAAAATATGGTGTGAACAGAGAGAGAGAGAGTCTTAACAAAAAAATGGATGTGAATTTACAGATATTTTTAACAAAAAATCTGAGAAATCAGAGTCTTAAAATGGGTAAGTCTTTAATTTGGACATCTTTAAAGGTGGGTTCCACAGCAACAAGCTGTCCAGCCCACCTTTAAGTTAATCTAAGGTTGTCATCACAGGAAATAATTAAGGGAAAGTGTGTTACTTGCTGTATGCTAAGTTGTATGATGTCATTTCATCTCAATTTCACTTTTGATCAGAATCTCTCTCTCTCTCTCTCTCTCTCTCTCTCTCTCTCTCTCTCTCTCTCTCTCTCTCTCTCTCTCTCTCTCTCTTTTTTTTTTTCTCTCTTTCTCTCTTTCTCTCTCTCTCTCTCTCTCTCTCTCTCTCTCTCCCTCTCCCCCTCCCCCCCCCTTCCCATCTCTCTCGCGGACAATCATCTCTTTCCTTTTCATTAACATTTTCATGTTTATGGTTTCTTCTGTTATGGTGTGAACATGTTTTTTGGCTCACGTAAGTGTAGCCTATGCGATCGTAACTTTGTCTGTCTGTGCGTGTGTGTGTGTGTGTTTGTGCGTGTGTATGTCTGTGGTAGAAACTCTAACATTTGAAGACGTCACATTACATTGACGTCACATTATGACGTAAGAGGGTTAGACGTCACGCGAAGGAAGTTCTGAAAGTCTCGATCATTATTATTTTGAGCGGGCCGAGACTCTGTTGGCAGTCGTGTCCCTGTAAGTAGGCTACAGCAGTCCCTGCAATGTACGGCCCCCGGCGTGAGCGGACACCTGACATGTACGGACACATTTGCTGGGCACGGAGTGTTTTCCTTCTATATTTGCCCCCCCTTAAACGGACACCTGCAAAACGTGGACGCGGACACTCATTTTCGGTCCCAACAGCAGGTCATACCTCCAATGTACGGACAGACCATCGTCAAATTTTCACCACAACAAAATCGATAACAGAGCAGTCCGGCTCTTGGGACAAAGATCACAGCCGCAATGGCGTGATGACAGTCACTGATAACTTGAGTGCCCGTGTACCCATCAGGGCCGGGGGGGGGGGGGGGGGGGGGTAGTTTTGGTCAGGAGTGGAGTACATGCGAAGATGCCAACATGAAACTGCACTGAGCTCTTTATTCTTGTCTGTTGGACGTAAACAACAGAAACCACAGTCGATAAAGGTCCTGAGCGAAAGAGAGTGAAAAACCGGCCACAGTTCTCAGCATCGTGTGTCTGTGTGTAACCTCTTTCATTGACAAGATACTCTTGTTTCCCCTCAGCCTTGACCAGTGTTGCCTTATCTATGAACCCTTCAGTTGTCTTGCTTTGTCAAAAGTTACAACACAGTCAACTGGTTTTGCTCTGAGTGAACAGTGCAGCTGGCCTCTCTGTCCACAGTCCCCAACAGTACATGGCTGGAGAGAGTGAGAGAGAGGGAGGGGGGTGGGGGTGGAGGGGTAGCTGGCTAAACTCTGTGGGTATCCGGTGTCACTGCATGTCAGCAGGAAGAGCATTGGAGAGAAATAGAGAGGTGTACTCTTCCACACAATTTCCAAGCATCAGTTGTCACGGCTTGGTGCAGGCATTAGTGAGGGAGAGTGGGAGCTGTGTTATGTACAGTGTATTTCCGACTGAAGAGTGAAAAGTCACTGCCATGCCACATGATCGGCATGCAGTCAATAAAGCCAGACAAGAAAAAAATAAATTACATGATTATGACATGCAGCTCTATCTGCTGCTATTTATTCAAACTGGTTTTCAAGCTTATTCTTGCAAAGCATCTGCACACGCTCTTCTGTGCTGTGTTTGTGTGGCTGCTTTCGTATGTCAGTGCATGGTGAGTGTGTTCACTACCTTGAGGATTTATTTTATCTCTTCTTTTCAACACTTTTCATACAAATCATTTTTACAGAACGTTTAAAGAAGTATTCGGAGTTTATTGTTATTGTTTAGTAGCCACAAGAAGTGATTAGCATAGACTCAATCCTGTTGTTTGTGTGTCTCTGTGTGAGTGTATGGGGGAGGGGGTGGTGTGGTCACCCCTCCCGTGACCGGACACCTGCAATGTACGGACAGTTTTGCTATGGCCCAAGGGTGTCCGTTCATGAGAGGGACTGCTGTACATGCAGACAGACAGATCTAGATCTAGTGTCTCGCTTTCTTGCACAGTTTCACCTATGCTCTTTCTGTGTGTGTGTGTGTGTGTGTGTGTGTGTGTGTGTGTGTGTGTGTGTGTGTGTGTGTGTGTGTGTGTATGTGTGACGGAGTGATTGAGTTTGTGTTACTGTTTGTCGATTTCTTACGTGAGCCTTGATGGCTTCGCCTCTTGTTTCTTTTCTTTTAATACAGTTATGAATGGTGGATTTGTGAATGTGATGGTCTGTTTTGCTCTAACTTTTTTTTCATTCTATTTTTGTGCAGATGTACGCATTAGCCAGGCCTTTCCTTGCAGATGTCTCCTGACTGACAAGGACAAGGCATCAATAGTAGAGGATGAGGTATGTACTTTGTTTTGACTCGCCTAAGTAATCGGTGAGTCTTTGTACTGAGCAGTGTCCGCCTGTATGGGCGGCTGGGTGGTAACCTTCTCATGCACCTCGATCAGCCTTGGCGGCCCTGAAGAAGACTGTGGTATTTGTATGCACCACAGGAATGGACGTCTGAAGAAGTGAACGAGAAGTAGAAGTTTGAACACTTGTGTACGCTGAAGTCAAACCAACATCGTCCGTGCATTGTTTGTGTTGTACAGTGGAACACCCCTTTTAACCCCTTCACTGCCCAGCTCGTACTAGGTACGTGGCTTTTACATCAGCGACATTTCTGAAAACTAAATGGGAGGTAATCACTTGAAAACTGTCCAAATACTTGTAGGGGTTCTAAACACAGTTCTTTCCCATTGACCGTTCGGATAAGTTAGTACCACGTGGCGAAAACTTTCTTAGAAGTGTTGAACCGATCTATAGGATTCAAAATGGCGGCCGAAAGTCGGACATTAACTCGTAGACCTGTTTTCAAGCGATACAGTGTTCTGGGAGCTCTACAAGAAGTGATTTATGGATTACCACACAGAAGAATACTTTTATGGGCTGTAATGTGAGTACCTGATGTTTGACACCAGTTTTAGCAGTGTTTTGTGTGGTTTTACGTGCTGCAATGTGTGTTTGTAAGTCCGAAACTAATTTTTTGACAAAAATGGTCATTGTATCAATTTTTACTATAACAATCACAAACAAAGTCCAATGATCATGTTATCACATAATAGCCAAGGGTATACGCAAAACACATGCCAAAGATCTAAGAGATATCTTAATAAATGATCGAGCAGTGAACAGATTAGTGAACCTACCAAAGAAAGCGAAATTTTGCCCTCGCGCACAGCAATACCAAAATGCTGTTATACTGTGGCAGTGAAGGGGTTAAGACCCCCCCAATTTAAGACCTCCTCCCTTTTTAATTTTATGAGCCTGGTTTTTTTTAGACTTTCAATTCCTAACCTGTGTAAATTTACCCCCATTTTAAGACTCCCTCCTTTTAAAGACCTGAATTTGTCAGATTTTTGGAGGTTTTAAAAGGTGTTTCCGGTGTATTGAAAAAAAATAACCGTTTGTTTTATGTCTTGTTCAGATTCGCCAGAGCATAGAGAAGCAGGGCTGCAGTGTGGTGGGCTGGTACCACAGTCACCCGCTGTGTCAACCCGACCCCACTCTGCGAGACATCGACTGTCAGATGCAGTATCAACTCAGCATGAAGGGGCCTGGGGGCATCTACCTGCCTTGTGTCGGGCTTATCTTAGGTCAGCACCCTCACAATCCAAGTTTCCCATTTAGTTGCCCGTTTTAATTTATATACAGTGGAACACCCTTTTTGAGACACACACCCCCCCCCCCCCCCCCAATTTAAGAGTTTCTCCTTTTTAAGACCCTCCTTCAGATTTTCTGTTCGGGCGGGGACGTAGCTCAGTCAGGGCGGGGATGTAGCTCAGTCAGGGCGGGGACGTAGCTCAGTCAGGGCGGGGACGTAGCTCAGTCAGGGCGGGGACGTAGCTCAGTCAGGGCGGGGACGTAGCTCAGTCAGGGCGGGGACGTAGCTCAGTCAGGGCGGGGACGTAGCTCAGTCAGGACGGGCACGTAGCTCAGTCAGGGCGGGGACGTAGCTCAGTCAGGGCGGGGACGTAGCTCAGTCAGGGCGGGGATGTAGCTCAGTCAGGGTGGGGATGTAGCTCAGTCGGTAGCGCGCTGAATTTGTATCCAGTTGGCCGCTGTCAGCGTGAGTTCGTCCCCACGTTCGGCGAGAGATTTATTTCTCAGAGTCAACTTTGTGTGCAGACTCTCCTCGGTGTCCGAACACCCCCCGTGTGTACACGCAAGCACAAGACCAAGTGCGCACAAAAAAGATCCTGTAATCCATGTCAGAGTTCGGTGTGTTATAGAAACACGAAAATACCCAGCATGCTTCCTCCGAAAGCGGCGTATGGCTGCCTAAATGGCGGGGTAAAAAATGGTCATACACGTAAAATTCCACCTCGTGCAAAAAACACGAGTGTATGTGGGAGTTTCAGCCCACGAACGCAGAAGAAGAAAAAAGAAGAAGATTTTCTGTTCCCAGCCTCTGTACATTTTCCTCCATTTTAAGACTCCCTTCCTTTTAAGACCTGATTTTGTGAGAATGTTGAAGGTGGTAAAAGGGGTGTTCCACTGTGTGGCCAAAGCTTTTGGAAGGTACTGGGGCTGAAGTAAGGTCTCAAGTTCTATTTTACGTAGATGGTGAAGATAATGAATAAAGGAATGGCTGCTAGAAAATAAAAAAAGTACAGGCACAGTTATTTCCCCTCCTTATACTGTGCAGGAAGTTACCGTCTTCCTTCTTTCCTTTCATGTCTTACTGTGGAGAAAGAAAAAGTTCTTGTCTTATTCAGAATGTGTCTTGAGCTTAGGCCACAAAAAAAAGGTGTGGTTGAGGTAACATAGCCAAAAAAAATAGGGTAGGAAGGTAGGCAATCACTTTTTTTTGTTCCTTTTTTTTTTAATGTGTACAAATTAAACCTACTTGACAGGGAAATAAGTGTGCAACTCGAGCGCTTTTGCTTTCATTGCGTTTTCTGCACTGTTTTCTTGTGTTTTATTTGACAAATGTAATAAAAAGTTATAGGGTCGGCCCCTAAAAATAGGGTAGGTCGCGTTACCGTAACCACACCTATTTTTTTTTTAGGCCTTATAATCATAATCATGTGACTGTCTGTGTGTTAATTATTGCAGCCCCTTTTGATCGTCGAAACAGCAAGGCTGAATCATCGTATGAAGCCTTTTGGGTTATGCCACCACCAGAGGTTTGTATTATTATTTACAGAAGAATTTATTTTGTTTGGTTGTATGAACAATGTTAACGTAGATGTTGTTTTGGATTTTATTATTTTGTTTGCAAAGTTTTATATTTATAAGAGTAAGTTACAAGAGAACAAGGCCACTGTTAGAAATATTTGTAAGGAATTTGAAATACAGATTTGAAATAGAAAAATATTCCAGTTTCATTGCTGGTAACACTACCAAATTTGTAGAATTATGGTCCTCATATGAAAATGTGGTTAGGTAGTTTGCTAGGTTGTGCAGAGATGTGATAATTTGTGTATATATATATATGTCTCTTTTTTTTCTTTGACTGTATTATTATTTTACTGTATTATTATTAGGCAGGTAGTACGTTCATAATGTCCTCATTGTTTGCTTGTGTTGTCCATGTAAAAAATAAACAAGTGTAAAAAAAAAAAATTATATAAAAAAAAAAGATTGAAAATGTGTACATATTAGCTGACTAACCAAGGCTGTGTAACTGGCCATCTAATGCAGATAGGAAGTCATTCTGACTTGGGTGTTTCTAATTTGACTGATGATTTGAGGACTTTGTTTGGTTTTGAACTTTGCTGACAAAGAAGAGTTACAATTTTAATTTGTATAATCTGTTATGTTTTTCTTGCAAAAAGTAGATACAGGACTGAAAAAAAGGGGGGTCAGCGGTGAAAAAAGTAGCTCAAGTTATTAATTTGTATCACCAAAATGGAGCGACAGAGAGAGAGAGGAGAGAGAGAGAGAAAGACAGAGAGAGAGAGAGACAGAGAGAGAGAGAGAGAGAGAGAGAGAGAGACAGAAAGAGAGAGACAGAGAGAGAGACAGAGACAGAGAGAGTCACAGAGAGGGGAGGACGCATACTTTTTTGGTCAATGTTTCGGATGAATTTATACCTTCTGCATATTATTTTTATTATTATTTCAGGATACTCCTGGTGGCTATGGGATGCCAATGCACGTGAAATGTTCTGTGCATCAAAGCAGCTCGTTATCTGAGGAGCTTCTCAATGAAATGGTAAGACTAAAAAAACAAAAACAATGTTTAACACTTTACCTTTGTTTAACTTTGGCTGCAAAAAGAGAAATGATTGTATCTGCACGTAACTGCTACACACACACAAAAACAATAAGACAGCAGATGGTGAAACTTATTTTTTGTGGAAGGGGGGTGGGGGCGAGGAGGGGGATGGAAATCTCCCAGGTCAACTTATGTGCAGACCTGGTAGTGCCTTATTCTTTTCATTTGTACTCACAAGCGTGAGACCAAATATGCATGAATAAGATCTTGTACCAGAGGGTTACAGAAATACAAAGATACATCCTTTAACATGGAGAGTGACTGCCTAAAATGACAGGGGAAAAAACAGCCATACACATACAAGCCCAATCGTGCAAAAAACACATGCACATGGGAATTGCAGCCCACAAAGGCAGAATAAGAAGGAGAAATAACAGCAATTTTCCAATGTTTCAGAACCAGCTGGCTGACTTTTACCGTGGAGGTGCCAACAAAGTGAGGTGGAAGGAGCTGTGGTCGGACAAACTCTCCTACGTAGACAAGTTGAAGGTTGGTTGTTGTTGGTCCGTGCTTTGCTTTCTTACAATTTACAGAGTGTAAGATGTATGTACTGCTCACTGGGTAGTGGTAGGTGTGATTGAACAGGGTGCAAATACTGCTGCTGATGATGATGATGATGATGAGACAATGAAAATGTCAATGATGATGATGAGGATGATGATGAAAATTGTTTGATATCACAGTCACATCAAACAAACTAATAATGTTCATTAAATTTGTCATTCAGTTACAGATTCATAAATGATTGCAATGTATTCCTTATAAATTCCTGAATCCCAAAATATATAGATATGTTTTGTTTTCTCTGAAGAAGTGCTCAGAATTAAACAAAATCGGCTTTTGCGCATTAATCGGCTTTTGTGTGGCATTGCTTCGTTGAGACCAGCTCGACCTGTCTCGGTTTGCAGTTTTTGGCTAGCCAGGTTTAAGGAGTCTTGACGTTTACTAATCCCAGGTTTTCAGTGACCTTGTTTTTACATTTAGTCAAGTTTTGAAATAGAGGGGGAATCGAGACGAGGGTCGTGGTGTATGTGTGTGTGTGTGTGTCTGTATTTCTGTGCGTGTGTGTGTGTAGAGCGATTCAGGGTAAACTACTGGACCGATCTTTATGAAATTTTACATGAGAGTTCCTGGGTATGATATCCCCAGACGTTTTTCATTTTTTCGATAAATGTCTTTGATGACGTCATATCCGGCTTTTTGTAAAAGTTGAGGCGGCACTGTCACACTCTCATTTTTCAATCAAATTGATTGAAATTTTGGCCAAGCAATCTTCGACGAAGGCCGGACTTTGGTATTGCATTTCAGCTTGGAGGCCTAAAAATTAATGAATGATTTTGGTAATTAAAAATCTGAAAATTGTAATTAAAATTAATTTTTTATAAAACGATTCAAAATTACGTTCATCTTATTTCTTATCATTTGCTGATTCCAAAAACATATAAATATGTTATATTTGGATTAAAAACAAGCTCTGAAAATTAAAAATATAAAAATTATGATTAAAATAAAATGTCCGAAATTGATTTAAAAACAATTTCATCTTATTCCGTGTCGGTTCCTCATTCCAAAAACATATCATATCTTTGGATTAAAACATGCTCAGAAAGTTAAAACGAAGAGAGGTGCAGTAAAGCGTGCTCTGCACCACAGCGCAACCACTACCGCGCTAAACAGGCTCGTCGATTTCACTGCGTTTTGCACGAGCGGCGGACTACGGTCATTGTGAAAAAATGCAGTGCGTTCAGTTTCATTCTGTGAGTTCAACAGCTTGACTAAATGTAGTAATTTCGCCTTCCGCGACTTGTTTTGTTTCATGCTGACAGATAGACTTAATGTTTTGATACCGCTTGACGCAACTTGTTTTCGTTTTTGGGGTGGTGGTGCAGAATGGTTACTTTGGGGTTGTACATGTCTGTCTTAGGTCAAGGTCATTTTCTTTTGAGTTTTCACACGGCTTTTCCAATGTAAAGTTTATTGAAGTACAAAATGATGTTATAATTCTACTAGTCAGGAGTATGAAGGACAGTTCTTTATTTTTGTTTGGACATCGACTGATTCTTGTTTGAAATTTATATCTTCTGGTTTGCTTTTTTTCCAGAGCTCATTGCGCTCCAAGCTCCCAAAAGATCAGATGGAAAGCGGTTCTTTCTTTGCCTATCTTCAGCAACTGGTGACACGAAAATGATGCCTTTTTTTATAGTGTGTGAGTTAATGTGTTGTTCATCAAACTGTAAGATAGTATTGTTAACTAGTTGAGAAGTACCGTGTCTCTTGTTTGTTGTTTAAATTGAAAGCCTGTTTTTTTCCTTTCATTTTTTGCCCTGAGATAACATAAGACAAATTGTATTTGAATCATCAGACTCAGTCATTCCTCTCCTACACACACAAACACACACCCACCCAGGCATGCATGCAAGCACAAACACACACCCACCCAGGCATGCATGCAAGCACAAACGCACACACACAAACACACACACAAACACAGACACACATGCATGCACACATACACACACACACATTCACAAACATACACACTCACACACACACACACTCTCACACACACTCACACACACACGGTTTTGCACTTTTGCAGAGCTCAAGCTCACTCCTGCCCTTTTCATAGGCATAATCAGTTTTCCTTCCAACAGCTTCTTCTTGTCGTTCGCTGTTTGGACTGTCGACATTTCATTTTAGTTCCTGGCTCAAAAACCTAACCCTGGGAACACATGGGGGATTTCTTACCGGGGGTCCCACCCCGGGGCGTGAGCTTTTAATGCGGCTCTTACTCGCATGGTGTAACCGTCATCGGACACGTAGGGCATTTATGGGGTAGTCAGTGCCATCTGCCAACCCACCCCGTCCTTGTAGAGACACCGCTAGTTGGGCCGGGACTGCTTATTCTATATTCGCAGCTATAGCGTTCCCCTATCCGCCACCTGGGGACCCGCCGGGTTGAAGATAGTCTCCCCCCTACAGAATTGGAAGTAGTCTGTTCTCGGCCTTCCAACAGCAAAACTGACACTGGCTACATTTATTGTGTATCTGGTGGAATGTGATGGAGATGTGCATGCCATGTCTGTGTAAAAATGTACATGTATGCAAAACAAATGTGTATCTGTGGTAATGAATACATTTAAAATACACCTGTGAATAATATTTGAATATCAAATGTTAACAACACTGCTGAAATATGTGTATTGCAGTTTGTTGTTTGATGGAAGGAAAAAAATGGATGTTGCTGTTTTTCTGAGAAGTTTTGTTGATGGATGCGGACTATTCAGAGTGCAAACATATTAGAAGAAAAAAACTTTTCCTTTTTTCTGCCCTGATATTTTGTTTATGTCCCCTGTATAAACTTTCTTCTTTAGGTCCCCCCCCCCCCCCCTCCCCCCCCCCCCCCCCCCGCCCCTACTCCCTTGATCCTCCTTGTGCAGAACAATCGAATTCCGCAATGGTGTGCGTTGGGCATTGATCTGATATTTTTTTCTTTGAATCACGGGGCAGTTGGGTCAATAACTATTGCTCTTTGAATTTGTATACAGGTTGTTGTATAATCTACTGGTTGAACTTGAGCCGACTCATAATATGTGTGTACACATGTATGTGTTTGGTTACTTGTGTTGGCCGTGTCTTCCTTCAGTATCTCTTGTTACTCATCATATTTCATGACCACATGTACATCTTGTTCATTGATTTTGAAAATACAAATGCAGGTCATACAAGCTTCTACACATAAGCAGCCTGTTATGCAAGACTTTATGCAGCAGTCATTTCAAAGAATTTTTGAAGAAGGTTATTATTATTTTTGTTTTTTGTTGTTTTTGAGTTAGCAAGTGAGAAAATGTTGAAAAGGTATTTTGGAGTCTAAATATAATTTCTCTGTGAGCATGTTACTGTAATTGAGATAACATTGAAATATGCACATATTGTGTATGAAAGTGTACTAATATTTGTTTATGTATGTGTGTGTTTTTTCTGATGTCAAAGGAAGATGGATAAAGGGCATTTAATTACATATCTTACCCAACTCACATATAGCAATTAACCCATAGTTCAGTGCTGATACCGCTGTACGCGTCCCCTTAGCAACAAGGAAGACGCCTCTAAAAAAGAGTGACCGAGACCCGTAAGGGTATCCAGGCCAGCCCGTAAGGGAGGCTGCCTTCCATATGCGCGCGCATATGCCGCCATCTTGTCATTCTACTCTCAGCGCTCAGTGGAGCTGGTCGCTTTTGGTACGCTCCGGCTGTGTTTCAGCCTACTTGCTTGGTCTTCCAGACCTGGTTTGTGTTCCCCTTGGTGTCTTCTTGTCTCCGGACTTCGCATTTGCTGTTGAGGTGAGATCTTTCCATTTTTTACCTGAATTTTGGCGGCTTTGTTGGCTTGTTTTCGGACTTACAAAATTTTTTCCAAATTTGTTTGTGAGTTGTTTTCATCATGGCCGACAATGCGGACGGGAAGAGGTTAACATCTAAACATGTAGCTGCTTCGCCCTCTCCCGTTAAGAAAAGTTCTAGAAGTTCTAGAAGTTCTAAATCGCACGGCGATACGCCCGTGTCTCTTTCGGGTTCAGAATCCAAAAAATGTAGTGATGTTGTTGTTGGCGTGCCCGGAGTTTCCGGTTCGTCGGCTAAACCTACGGAGAAGCCCGTGCTCGGGGTTAAGCATGTTGTAGGGGATGTCTCGCCTGTAGGTTCTGGGCTTGCATCTGTGGATTTTGCTTCTTTGCTTTTGACTCTAAGCTCACAGGTTTCGGCTTTAGCGGCTGAAGTTTCGTCAACAAAGGCGGAGCTACGTGCGCTGCCGGCAGGTGTCGGGGGTGCGTCGTCGCTGGCCAGTGTTCGTTTGCCTCCCTCTGCTACTGTTACGAGGGCGGACGTGCATGCGTCTCAGGATGGGATCTCTCAGGCTCCCGTTGGGTCTCCGGCCGGTGTCCGTTCTTCTTCACAAGGTATGTGTACTCCACGTGAGCGTTGTCTTGAGGGAGTAGCCTCGGGTCTAATCCCAGGTGAAAGTTCTGAAACACTGGCTGATATCCACCGCTTAGTCGGGGTGTCAGTGGGTGCTAAGGGCCCTGACAAGCGAACAGATGTTCCTATTCTTCCCGCCTCGTCAGTAGACTGTGGTCAGGTTGAAAGGCATCTGCTTCCGCCCAGGGGGCAGGAAGTTGGTGGTAGTATGGCTGGTTCTGGACTTGACTCTGTTAGTCAGTACGGGGACCAGCCTCCGGAGTGCACGGAAGGGCACGAAGACTACCTGGATGACGGTGCCGCCTCTCAGGCTGAAGGTGCTGGATTCTTTTTGCCACGGCAGCTGCCAGATGCGGTGGCTCTGGCGGCTGGAGTGGCTTCGAAATATCTCGAGGAGGAGGTGGCGGTGAACAAATCTCAGTTTGTCCATCCTCCTTCTGCCTTAGGGGATTTCAGGAGTGCTAAGGAACCGAAAAGTTCGTTCCGATTCCGGGAGTCCCCCTCTGTGGCGGTCGAGATGTCGAAGATTTTTGCGAGAGGTCGAGCTATGTCCGATGCCTTTCCGCTGTTGTCACAGCATGGGGAGGCTCCGGAGGTGGTGGGCCCTTGGTTGGCTAAAGCGGGACAACACGTTCCTTGTTCTGCGCTCTCAAAGAGCTCTAAACTGTTGGTTCGTCCCGTCACTCTACTTGACTCTTTTGCTTTGCCGAAATCAGTTCTACCGGTGACTCCGGAACTGCTTTCTTTGCGGGAGGACGGGTATGCCAGGGATAGAATAGTCCCTTACACGGAGTCTGCTCTTCAGGCTTTGGAGGAGACGGGTAGATCTTTGCTCGAGTTGGGTTCCGTCTCTAGTTCTCTCCAACGCTCTTTGTCTAGGTCTATCGCTTCATCGTTAGACCCGTTTGAGTTCCGTTACGACGCCTCCCAGGAGGATGTGACAACTCTGTTGGCGACGCTTGCCAGGGTCTCTCAGGAACAATTGAGCTTGTCAGCCAGGCTTTACGGGCATGCTGTGCATTCCCGCAGAACTGCCTTTTTGGCGGGTTCAAAGATCCGAGACAGGGGTACCATTGACAGACTTAAGGTATCTCCTTTTACGGAAGGGTCGCTGCTGGGTGCTTCCTCTTTGGACGCTTTGCAGAAGGAAACCCAGGACGCTAGGGATCTGGCTATTGCAAGGATTGCTCACCACGGCTTTCAGAAGGTTCAGAGCAAGCCTACCTCTCAGAATAAGGCTCAGCCTTCTTCGTCTGGGGGGGGCAAGATGCAAAATCAGTCCACCTCTTTTCGGGGTAGGGGGCGAGGCGCGCCTTACCAGAAGAGAGGCTCCTTTGGGGGTTCTCGGGGGTCGGGGCACAAGCCTCACCCCCAATGAGGGTCTCCCGAACCACTATTCCCAGTAACCCCCGCCTTGGTGGCGGCGGGTGGCCCCTCCAGGGCCTTGGCCGCCTGGACACGCCAGGTGTCCAGCCGGTGGATTTTGGGAATAGTGCGATCGGGATTCCGTCTCCTCTGGGCAGAGGGGAAGGCACCTCTGTCCAGGATACCTCCGCCTTTCAGATATCCCGTAGACCCGGAAGCCAAGTCAGCCGTTCATGCGGGGGTGGCTTCCCTACTCCTGAAGGGTGCGATAGAGGAAGTTCGAGATCGAGAGTCCCTCGGCTTTTACGGCAGGCTGTTCGTGGTGCCCAAAGCCTCAGGGGCATGGAGGCCTGTTTTGGACCTGTCCACCCTGAACAAATACCTACGGGTAGTCAAGTTTGTCATGGAGACTCCTCTCTCTGTAAGGGAAGCTCTGCGTCCGGGAGATTGGGCCACGTCGGTGGATCTCACCGACGCATATTTCCATGTGCTCATGCATGTTCAAGACAGGAAATGGCTGCGCTTTCTGTGGGGCGAGAAAGTGTTTCAATTTCGGGCACTCCCCTTCGGGCTTTCCCTGGCCCCCTGGATCTTCACGCTGGTCGTTCGCCAGCTTTGCTCCCTTGTCAGGCAAGAGGGGGTACGCCTACGGGCGTATTTAGACGATTGGTTGAATCTGCATCAGGATCAGTACATGTGCAGAACTCAGACTGCGAGGGTTCTCGACCTGGCGGCTCAGCTGGGCTTTACAGTCAATCTAGGGAAGTCAGAGTTAGAACCATCCCAACGCTTCACTTACCTGGGCATGGATTTCGATACGGTGGAGTGGTTAGTCCGTCCCTCTCAAAAGAGGGTGGACAAGCTTCAGAACTTGGTTCGCTTGTTGAAAGGAAAGAATGTGTCCACGGCCCGGGAGTTGTCCTCCCTACTGGGGCAGATGGAATCGATGGCTCCCCTTGTGCCTCTAGGCAGGGTCCACAAGAGGCCGTTTCAGGCGGCTTTGAGGAGGCAGTGGGACCAAGCCTCTCAGGGCTGGAATGTTCGCATAGGACTGGGGAGTTGGTTCAGCAACACTACAAGTGTTTGGCTGCTCCCCTGGGTCTCTCAGGGTGTTCCGATCGTTCCTCCGGCGCCGGAGAACATTCTAGTTACAGATGCATCCATGACAGGCTGGGGTGCTCATCTGGCCGATCAGACAGCCTCCGGTCTGTGGGATCTCTCCCTAGCTCCTCAGCACATAAACGTGCTGGAGCTGGAGGCTGTGTCTCTGGGTTTACGGGCTTTCCTGCCGCTTCTGGGGGGCAGTCATGTACAAGTCCACACGGACAATACGACTGTGGCCGCTTACATAAATCGGCAGGGGGGCACACGCTCGCAGAAGCTGTCGGAGAGCGCTTGCCGTCTGTTGGTTTGGTGCAGCTCGCACAACATACTTCTCTCAGCGAAGTACCTGAAGGGCACGCTCAATGTTTTGGCGGATGCCCTCAGTCGGGGGGACAAGGTTCTGCATTCAGAATGGACCCTCTCCCACCAGGCGTTGGACCGTCTTTGGGTTCAAGTAGACAAGCCTTGCATAGATCTGTTTGCAACGAGATTCTCGACCAGGCTTCCCCTTTTCGTCTCACCGTTCCCGGACCCTCTGGCGTGGGCGGTGAACGCGTTGGATCTGGATTGGACAAATCTGCAGGCTTACGCTTTTCCTCCGTTTTGCCTGCTAGGGAAGGTGGTAAGAAAAGTGGATCTGGAAAAACCAGCGCTGGTGCTGGTTGCTCCTCTTTGGCCCAGCCAGCACTGGTATCCAGACCTTCTGCGGCTGGCAGTGCGCCCACCCATTCCTCTAGGCGTTCGAAGGGGCGACCTGTTACAGCCCAGGTCAGGGGTCCCGCACGAGAATCCGCAAGCGTTGCAGCTTCACGGCTGGATTCTGTCAGAATCGCTCTGCGTCGTGCCGGGGCCTCGGCCACAACTCTGAAACTGGTACAGAAAGCACACAGAGACTCAACTAGCTCCGTTTACTCTTCTCATTGGGCTGCATGGGCCAAGTGGTGCTCTGAGAATAAGGTTCAACATCTTTCCCCAAGGTCCATGGAGGTAGCCAACCACCTCTCTTGGTTGGCTAGTAGGGGGGTCTCTCCTTCTTCACTGCGAGTTAGAAGGTCTGCGATTTCTTCCACTCTTAGACAGCTCGGTCGCAAGATCAATCTTGACGGTGTCATTTCAAGCGTGCTTAAGGGAGCTGCCCTTGACGCAGCTCTCTCAAGATCACAGCTCCCTGCCTGGGATCTGTTTGTGGTTCTCCGTTTCCTTGCATCGGAGGACTTTGAGCCTCTCCGGTTGGCTAGTTTACCTAATTTGACGAGAAAAACTCTGTTTTTGGTCTTGCTTGCCACGGCTAGGAGGGGTAGCGAGGTGCACGCTCTTTCTGGTCTCGCTAAAGATATTTCCCTGGAGAGGGATGGCTCCTACTCTTTGAGATTTACGTCTAATTTTCTCGCTAAAAATCAAAAGCCCGGTCAGGCTTCGCCTTGCATTCGTATTCCACCCTTGAGCGATATACTCGCTCCTGGAGACCCCGATCTGTCAAATTGTCCTGTCAGGGCGTTAAGCAGCTACCTGTCTAGGTCTTCGCCGATTCGCTCGGAAACTCAGAGATTATTGTTTATATCCCTCAACACTGTGCGGGCGAAGGATATCTCGAAGGTCACCTTGACTAAATGGGTTTCACTGACCATTAAGCAAGCGTATGGATGGTGGCAACGCCAGTCTGGCGAGGTCAGGGCGGTGCTTCCTCTTACGTCAGCCAGGACGCACGAAGCGAGGGCTTGGGCGTCTTCTGTGGCCGTGCTTCGCTCAGGGCGCCTATCAGAGGTCCTGGCGGCGGCTTATTGGAAATCTGAGGACGTGTTCATCAATTTTTATTTGAGAGACATTGCGGCAAGGCGGCAAGATGGCAGTGCGGCTTTGCCTGCTCTCGTGGCTGCAGGGCAGGTCCTGCGGTCTTAAGTTGGTAAGTACCCTCCTCCTATAGTAGCAATCTGCTATATGTGAGTTGGGTAAGATATGTAATTTAATTAAAAATTTTAGTAATAAATTTTCATTTGATTAATATACTTACCCAACTCACATCGTTTATTCCCTCCCGCCTCCCCGCTGTGGGGGGTATGGGGGTCTAAAAAAGTAGTGAGTTGGGCTTCGTGTAGAATGACAAGATGGCGGCATATGCGCGCGCATATGGAAGGCAGCCTCCCTTACGGGCTGGCCTGGATACCCTTACGGGTCTCGGTCACTCTTTTTTAGAGGCGTCTTCCTTGTTGCTAAGGGGACGCGTACAGCGGTATCAGCACTGAACTATGGGTTAATTGCTATATGTGAGTTGGGTAAGTATATTAATCAAATGAAAATTTATTACTAAAATTTTTAATTTAAATCTGAATAAGTTGTGCTCTGTTTTCTGCATACATGTACTCTTCTGCAAATTTTTCTGTTAAAACTGCACATATTATTTATGAGGACTGAAGAACTCTGTGCTGACAAAAAACAGCAATTTCTCAAGTGTTATGATAACTTTTTCCTTCAATGTTCCAGCTGTGTCTTTTCAAATTATTTGTTTAGATTACAATCCTACTGATGGATTGTATGCATTATATTTATTATAAAACTCTATCCAATTGTCAAGGCAGTCTATAAGAATATGAAAGTCATCACTAAAGGCTTTACCAAGTTTTATCTGATTCATAATTCGTATACCGGTACATGTACTGTCAAGACATGGATTTATTGTCTCAAGACTCTTCAGTTTTTCCGTTGATAACCTTAATTTGATAAAGAGTTTTCTTCCATGAACTAATGAAAAGAATGTCGAGGTATAAGGCTTCAATTTTTTTCCAACAAAATAGGTGGATCATTGTATGCTTTCGTTTACACATGTCAGCAGTCTCTCAGTCCAGTCTTTGTGAAAAGAGACCCCACCAGTCACAAGTCTGCAAATACAAGAAATAATTGAACACAAAGAGGCAGCTCATGGAATATGTGTGGAAGCCTCCCTGTTCTTCCAAGACTGATCTGTACTCCATGTATGTATTGTTTAATGTGTATAATAGTATTTGCGCCATCCACATACCCTTATCATTATTATTGTTTTCATTCTCCAGGTCATTGATAGTTTAACTGCAGCAGATTGAATGGAAAGTGTTGCAGCAGATAGAATGGAAAGCGTTTCAGTAGCTCTTCACCACTTATGTTTAGGAGAGTTTCATGTTGCATCTTCCTTTTTGACTCACATGCGAAGCAAAAGTGAGTCTATGTACTCACCCGAGTCGTCCGTCCGTCCGTCCGTCCCGGCGTCCATCCGTCCGTCCGGAAAACTTTAACGTTGGATATTACTTGGACACTATTAAGTCTATCAACACCTGATGTGGCCTGATGGTGTATGGTTACAAGATCTCAAAAAACATGTGCGGCAACTTGACCTCACTTCAAGTTCAAGGTCACAGGGGCCATAATTGTTGTCTTAAAAACGACCATTTTTCACATTTTCGCATTTTTTTCTGAAGTTATCGAGAATGGCAACCTTAGCTATGTATGCTATACAGGGCAATGTAAGCCCTATCTTTGGACACCAGTTTGGTTGACCTTGCTTCAAGGTCAAGGTCGCAAGGGTCCTTTAAAGTTGGATTGTATACATATATTGAAGTGACCTTGACCCTGAACTATGGAAGATAACTGTTTCAAACTTAAAAATTATGTGGGGCACATGTTATGCTTTCATCATGAGACACATTTGGTCACATATGATCAAGGTCAAGGTCACTTTGACCCTTATGAAATGTGACCAAAATAAGGTAGTGAACCACTAAAAGTGACCATATCTCATGGTAGAAAGAGCCAATAAGCACCATTGTACTTCCTATGTCTTGAATTAACAGCTTTGTGTTGCATGACCTTGGATGACCTTGACCTTGGGTCAAGGTCACATGTATTTTGGTAGGAAAAATGTGTAAAGCAGTTCTTAGTGTATGTCATTGCTAGGTTTAGTTATTTGACCTTGACCCTGAAGGTCAAGGTCATGTCAAGGTCAAGCATGTGAGTCGTATGGGCTTTGCCCTTCTTGTTAACATTTTTGCACATGCAGAATCGAGTATTAATGTATGATTGTTCAGTTTCAGGCAGGCAGATTGACTAAATGTTTTGAAATCGCTTCATGCAAGATTTTTTCTGTCTTGTCTGTAAGAGTAATCGATTTTCAGAACCCAAGTCAACTAAAGAGGGCATGATACTGTGGTGGGTTTGACAAAAAGCAAGTGACGCAATTTGTTTTGATTCTTTTTGACCGAGTGAAAATGTTGAAGAAAGCTGGTCAGTATAGTACAGTGTAACTTGCCTTGTAAACCCCCCAGTATAAGACCTTTTTAGTTATGTTTTTATTATTTTCTGTTCATAATCTCTGTAAATTTACTTCCATTTCAAAACTTCCTCCTTAAAAGGGGGTTATACTGTATAGCAAAATGGGTGGTGCCTAATTTGATTGATCTATTACAAACTCTCTTTGTTACATTGTAATATGATGTACAGGTTGATTGTTTTGCGTATGTTGTCTGAATTAGTTTCATCATTGTTGTGCGTTTTCTCATTCAAATATGCAATACTCTTTCCTTCCTTATGATTTAATTATCATACTACTGCAATGTCGGTGACTATTTTGAAATAAACGAAAAAAGAACAAACCTGTTAATAATGTTTATGTTGTTTTTGAAACCTGTTTTGTGTGTCAGCACAGTTCAGCAAGTAAGAGTATGTGTATATATGTAATTAGTGTGGGTGTGAATGTCTGTGAAAAGGGCAGCTAATGCAAAATTATGCAAATGTGTTAACACCAACAGAGATATTCACAAACAATAATTAACGGTTCACATGATTGTTTATAATATATGTCTTAGTCTTTATTCATTCCAAAACACAGTTATATGATAGTCAGATCTTTCACACTACAGTGACACGTGCACACAATATAGAATTATATGCAATATCTGCTACTGTACACTTGCATCTACACTGCTTCTCTTTCAACAATTAAAAAAGAAATCCTCAAAATATATGATTAGCTAACAAATAAAATGAGTAAGATCAACAATATGACTAAAATGTGCATTTTATGTGCCAATTTTTTTTAGAAAAAAATCTATCTGAAATATGTATAGTAAGTAGCTCCATTTTCTAACTGAAATGACATGCTCTGCATAAAATACTGACCAAAAAAGAACATGCAAAGTAAACGACTAACAAGTCCAAATCCATCCAATCACTATCACATTCAGCAAAAACCCACACATTTTCAACACAACTTATATACTCCGACGACTTGATCCAGGGAAGCACAAACACACGTAATTCGATGTCAACCGTCATAATAAGATATGAATGAAAAGAGCACGTAGAGGCTATAAGTTATAAAATAAATGCACATGTTTTTTTGAACATTAAATTAATAGGCATATTTTTTTCCATCTTCATAAATACTTCGTACAATCCAGGCATAGCTGCTAATGAGTGATTGCACCACCGAATGCGTCATTTTCTATTTTTGGTGTGTATATTTTGACCATATTATTTCTTGACAATTAATGAATTGAGTGGAAGAGCTGATTTCCTGGCTTGACTAGAGAACAAGAGCTTACATTTCAATGAAATTAACACATAGTTCATTAAAGGCCCATCAACACCATGGAGGAGTATCCCAAAAAATATGCCCCCCCCCCCCCCCCCCCCCCAAAAAAAAAAAACCCACCTAAAATCATCAGTTTTTGGGGATTTTTTTTTTGCATAGCAGCTGTAAACAGTTTTCTTAAAATAACAGAAAGGGAATGTTGAAAACATAAATTAAGGTAAAAATGTGAGTCAAAGCAGCCAATCTCTTTATCAACCACACATGCATGTACTTAAACATGTTCAACTTTTACATGTCGCAGAAAGACTGATGATCGATGTCATGAATGTACACACTGACAGACTATAACACATATACATGTACTGGCATACATCATGACTATTGCTGCTCCCCTTCGCGTAAAAACAAAAGATGTTACATGCTTTTTAAATCTCATACACAACAAGCAAAACAAAAAAGGTAAATCTTAAATGTGCACCTTTCTCATTTTGATATGTTTCATGTATAAAATTTTCAAATGTATGAAATACAAGCTACACTGCACACGCTTGGCAAAAAAAAGTGTTCAACCTTTAAACAGTACAGATCTCTTGATACTCTGTACATCAGCTGAATGTGATTTAATTAAACACACTTGTAAAAAATGGTCTTTGTTTTAGTCACATTGATGTTTTCCTAGTGTCATGGATAAAGTATGTACCCTAAAGGACTAGAAAAACAGTATTATTCTCACTGACTTCACGTTATTTTGGAATCTCGTTAAAAAAAAAGAACAAAACATGATTTGCTGACATGAACACCTTATAATTCTAAATGAACACTCTATAGGACCCTACAACTCGTCATGCTTAGGTCCACTGAATTCTTCGTGCGAAATAAGTCCATCTCTGTCCTTGTCTTCATGTTCAAAAATCTGGGTGACAATTGTGTTATGCTGGTCGTCCCCAACTGCGGCATCTGGTCCAGCCTTCTTTGCTTGCTCTTTCAGAAAGTCGGAAACCTGCAACAAATGACAAATCAAAAAAGTGAATTCTGCAAAGAGAAAGGAAACTAGCCGAGGAAGGCTTATATAGATTGCCAGAAAAAGGAGAGAAGATAAGAGTCCTTTGAAATGTCAACTTTTAGTAAAATCAACACAATGATCAAACTACAAGGAGCTGCACTCATCACTTCTGGTCTGCAGATCAGTTAGTAGGTTCCTAGAGCTAACTGTTGTAAAATTTGGAACTATTTGTTTAGGACATCTTTGGCCATTTAGTTTCTACTAGCCCGGCAGATTTTTTACTCGCCCCTGGCGACCGAGCGGACAATTTGGCCATCCCTGAAGCTATATAAAATTCATATTCTTCTAGTTCTCGAACATGATCCTTTTCAGACGTTGTAAGTTCAGCAAGTGGAGTTTTGAGTGGAGTAGGACAAAGGGGCTGAGGGTGGCCAAGGAGGTATTATAGATCTTACACCTAAAATAAAACATCTATAATGATCCACACATCAAAATAAAATAATCAGTGGAAGACATTACCTCATTTTGTGAAAGAAACTTGTCCTCGTTGGAATCAATCTCTTTGAAAACATTGGGGGGTGAGGCACCTTCCTTGATATCCAGCAGCTCCACTTCAAAAGTCAGGCTGGACTTGGGGGGAATCAGCTCACCTGTCAAACACAGACATGGGATTTTAAAAAACCCTCTATTTTTACTTAAAAAAAAAGGGGGGGGAGGGGAGGCGGGGGCTGAGGGTGACAGAAGGCTTTCTTTCTTTCTTTATTTGGTGTTTAACGTCGTTTTCAACCACGAAGGATATATTGCGACGGGGAAAGGGGGGGAGATGGGATAGACTCGAGCCACTTGTTAATTGTTTCTTGTTCACAAAAGCACTAATCAAAAAATTGCTCCAGGGGCTTGCAACGTAGTACAATATATTACCTTACTGGGGACAGAAGGCTCCCAACTGGGTAAAGAGGCAAGACTATTACTATTAGGGGTTAAGGACTGAAGGACCATTTTTCCAGGTGTATTTGTCTATAAAGCCTGTCCTTAACTGGGCGAAGTTGACTATTCGAAGTATACTTCACGAAGCTGGCCGCACACTCTGAGCTTTAGCACCGAGTTAAAAAGACTTTGTGAAATCTGGCGTAGTCAACTTGGGGCTCAATGAAGGACCGCCTTAAAAATCAGCACCAAAACGCAGGTATAAACCACAGCTTTGCATACCTTCTTTTTGGTGCTAAGCTTTCCTAACTCTTCATGATAACAATGAACAACCACACACATACTTCTCTATAATACATATTTACACAAATGGCGATACTATAATATTTGGCTCCTACAGCTTTGAAAAGAATAGAAAATGCTTCATTTACATGTACGTACTAATCTTATGCCTGCATGAACACAATAGTATTAGCTGTACATTATCATCTATATCCTATCCCATCTGTAACGATCATGCAGTCTGAGTACACAGGAAAAAATTGTCACTGTAAATGGCAGGACATTTCTAAAAGGTCAAAAAGTCAACCCAAAAAATGACAAAACCCACACCAAGTAACAAAGCAATTACTCGACTGCACCCTCCACTTCAGACTAAATGAACCAGTCATGAAATTTGACATGTTTTGATTAACAAATGTAGTACACTGACATAATCTCCAACGGTAACGACCTTCAAGAATTAACACTGTATGCCCCATTGCTATTGTGTATCATTGCAGTGGAATGAATGCAATAAACAGACAACATTCATAGTGCAGTTGAGCATTAACAAATGCATGTACACACATCCATCCTGTAACAATCCTGAAAGTGGTTCAGCCAGTTTATCTGAGGCATGGTCAAGGAGCAGTTGCCCAGGGAAGGCATATTCTAGCATGTTTAAAACATTTCTTAATTTGCATTTAAATTATGGACACGTTTCTGTGTATGCCACATATGTGACCCTCCACCACGAAATGAGTCGCATGTCACCTTTGCATGATTTTCATATTTTTACATTTTCCTAAAGAGTTTTTTATGCTCTATCCAGTGGTAAAAACCGTTTTAGAAAAGAGCGAACACTGTTTGAGTTATAAGCCTGTGACAAAGGTGACCCTCACACTGTTACCAGACACTCCCCGGACTTATATTAAGCCTAGAGCAGAACCGCGCGACGTGAAATGCGACTCATTTCGTGGTGGAGGGTCACATATTAGCAATCGATGCACTAGAGGTATTGGATTGCTGTACACATGCTGTACACGGAATACGCGCGATATAAGCCTCATATTGATTGATTGATAGATTATCTTTCACACACACACACACACACACACGCACTGACACACACTCGTCCAAAAAGCTCCAGACACATACCTGCACCCTGGTCACCATAGCCGAGGTGAGGGGGGATGATGAGTTTTCTCTTCTCTCCGATACACATGTCCAGGAGGCCCTTCTCCCATCCTTGGATCACCTGCCCAACACCCAGCTGGAAATCAAAGGGCGCATTCCTGTCATGGCTGCAACAGAAACAAACGCAATCATATACCATGTCATTGCGTTGTGCAACCTAACAACAGTCTACCGTGTATATATCTAACCTCCCTTATAAGACGTCCAAAATATCAGGTCTTAAAAAGGAGGGAGTCTTAAAATAGGAGTAGATTTATAGATGTTATGAACAGAAAATCTGAAAAATCAAGGTCTTAAAAAGGTGGGAGTTTTACATTGTGGGTCTTAAAAGAGGGGTTTCACTGTGTTCAAACAGCACTCTGCCTGGAGGGATTTGGTTTGTTTGTTTGCTTAACCCCCAGCCGACCACGAAGGGCCATATCAGGGCCATATCAGGGCGGTGCTGCTTTGACATATAACGTGCGCCACATACAAGACAGAAGTCGCAGCACAGGCGTCATGTCTCACCCAGTCACATTATTCTGACACCGGACCAACCAGTCCTAGCACTAACCCCATAATGCCAGACGCCAGGCGGAGCAGCCACTAGATTGCCAATTTTAAAGTCTTAGGTATGACCCGGCCGGGGTTCGAACCCACGACCTCCCGATCACGGGGTGGACGCCTTACCACTAGGCCAACTGTGCCGGTCTTCTGCCTGGAGGGAGGAGTTGTAGCAAGTACATGTAGTAGTGAACAGTCATTAATCACTTTTAAACCAGTCCAATACAACCATGGAGGACCTACTGAACTACCCTACATACACTTACATTGAGACTTTGGTGAACATTAGACACCAGTAGTGAAAAAAAAACATTAACAAAATACTGTAAAAAATAAAACCATACAGATCTATGAAAAATTCATGGTGGTTAATGCACCCACAGTCAGAACAACCCTGCAATGAAATGGTCTCCCTTTATGTACAATGAGAAGTTATTTAATGGCACAGCAAATTATTACCCCTACCAAACCCGTGTAATTAGCGTAACCACAGAACCAGAATGTTAGGGCTAATCCTGACCAGATTATAGCTCTGAACCGTCACGAATCTTCGAAAGACACGATAAGGGGAAGAAATTATGAATGTACAACACCGCACACACATTAAATGTCTAGATACAGAAGATAGCATTTAAATGTTGTCATTAATCATAGACATTAGGTGGTGACTTAACTCATCTGGCTAGAAGAGCCTTTAACCTGTGTAGAAAGACTTGCATGCATGCCTGCCAAAAAAAGGACCTAAACTTTCAAATTACCAAATTCTCAGTTATATCTATATATATATATACGACTTGTGTCTGTCTGTGTGTCTGTGTGTGTGTCTGTGTGTGAGTTCGCGATGCACGGCCAAAGTTCTCGATGGATCTGCTTCAAATTTGGTGGGCATATTCAGGTAGACCCGGTACAGGACACAACCTGGTCGATATTTCAACACGTGCTCTCAGCGCGCAGCGCTGAACCGATTTTGGTTCCACCTCAGCTATTTTGGTTCCACCTCAGCTACCCGGGCCCCCATACCGACACACCAAAGCCAAAGTTCTCGGTGGATCTTTTTCAAATTTGGACACCGTATTCAGCTACACTCCGGACACAATATCATCGATGAGATATTTCAACACGTGCTCTCAGCGCGCAGCGCTGAACCGAATTTGGTTTTTGTGTTCATTTCACCATTATAAGTAACTCTTCCTTATCTTCTCATCTTCTCCATGTTTTCAGCGTTTACCTCCCTTCCTTCGAATGGTGCACTATAGTATCTTCGGATATTCCCGGCGTTCTGTTACTATTTTTAGAAGGTCACCGCAGTGTCCAGAACGTAAATTGGACCCGTAAATTATCCTCACTGTAAAAGTGCAAAGGTCGAATCAATTTATAGCCACGCGAAAAATACACTGTCATCTATCTCTCTATAGATACGGCTTCTCTGTGTTTGTGTGTGTGTGTGTGTGTGTGTGTCTCTATGTGAGCAACACCTGTGCATTGTTCAGTTCTGTTTGTGATGTGGTCTGGCGGCTTTTGTGTAATTTTATGTAGCCATAACAGTTCAAAAGGGCTTAGAGATAAGCTCTAACTTGCTCAGTCCTGTTTGAGTGGAGTTCGCCTCCAAAGGTGATTAACACGGTTACATTCGTCGACAAGGATGGGACTCGATATGGTCAGGAATGGCATTATGGCCACTGAATCATTTTCGTGCTGTTCCCATTCCACGAATCTGGGAGGGACCTAAGCTTGGCGGGTCCATTGTTCGGACCCGGCAAAGCCGGCGTACGGCTCTAAGTACTTCTTCCCGGCGAAGCCGGCTACCCGGCGAAGCGGGTATTCATTCTAGTACTGATATATATTATATACATAATACAATAGAATCCCCCTTTTAAGACATGCTTCAATTTGCACTCCTGATTATGAGGCATGAGTAAAAATGCTGCTGGACTAACCTCAAACTCTCCCATCAAAGACATTTTGAAAACCTTGTTTAAAGAACAGTGGAACCCCCCCTGTTAAGATCCCACGGTTTATAAACCCCTCCCTTTTAAGACCATGCTTTCTTAGACTTTCTGTTCGTTTTAAGATTCCCTCCTTTTTAAGACCAGATTTTGCCAGATTTGTTTAGGGTCTTAAAAGGGAGGTTTCACTGTATTTCTGTTTGGTAGTACAAGTAGAAATGGAAGAGAAAAATTGCGTTCAGCGAAAGGAAGGAATGTTGTCTCGCTCCCAGTGTGTGTTGTTTCTCAGCTGCCCCGCCGTGCAAACAAACCCTTCCTATTTCTCCTCATGTCTTTCCCTGCCTTGATCGGTACAGGTGTGTGAGTGCAGTGTGTCTCTGTGTTTACAATTATCATCCCATTTAAGTGCTGTAAGACTAGAACCCTTCTGTTATAAGCAAAATAGAGTGCATGTTCATATAATCTGAATGCCTTGAATTTGAAACATATTAATCTTACATAGATCTGTTTCACTATTGATTTGTCCTTAGGGTTATTTAAACATTAATAGAATAATACTGATACCAGAAATTATAAAGGTCAGCATTCTTATCTTGCCAAAGCTATTTCAGACCTCAGGCTCAGTTCACAGCTGAGAGGAAGAAAACAAGAAACTGTTTTATGAACAAATAAAAAAAAGAAGAAATAATCATACCAAAAAAATGAATTTAAAAAAACATGGCTCAGTTCCATTTACTGAACCAGGCTAGAAAAATTGCACAAAGCAAACCTACTTATTTGGTTTGGGAAATCTGAGCAAGATCAAATACAGTATTTATAAGCGAAACCCACTTATACAAGTTATAGCCTATATGGAAACATGTGCACAGATGTTGTTTCACAAGCCATGTGCATTCACCTCTAAAACACTTATGCCAAAATTATCACTGCATACATGGCTTCTAACTGTCTTTATAATATTAAATTAATAACTGAAATAATGTGTGGCAGAACTGAAAGGCTAATTCATATTTTGTTCACATTGTCACATTCTAAATTTTGATTGTCCGACAGTTAGGCTAACTCAAATCTTCAGATGTATTACTAATACTATCCTCTTTTTTTGTGGAAAAAATATCATACACTGAAGTCTATGTTTCGTTTGCCTATGTAGTACATATATGCATTATCTATACATGTATTAGTTAATTAGTATAATTGGTTATGAACACTCCAAAAGTAAAACTTTTTTGCTGATCATCTCAACTTTTGTGGTCATGGTAATACCGTTGAAACTCCGGGTTAATTCGATCATGTACCTAATTGCCTGGTTTTCACAAAATTGCTTTACACTTGGCTGACCAGTGTGCCAAGGTCTAGTTCATGAATACTTTGTTTGACCAACAATCGATCCCATATGGACACTTTGTTGAAGCCCCGCCCCCTTCCAAATATAGGGGGATAGCCCCGCACAACTTTTACTCTCTACGACTCGCTGAAAATCAAGTTTGTAACTTATTGAACTCCTAGCTACTCCCACTACCGTTTTAACTTTGTCAGCGTTGTCTCAACATATATCGACACAAGAGATCGAATCAACACTCACCTTGAATCAAACTTTGCACCTGTTGCCGTCAGAGTGCCGGTGTAATGCATGGACACCATATCATGCGTCTTTGAAACTCTGTCGCATGTTTCTGGCTTGAAAATAACCTCTTTTACAAGTTCTTCGCCTTCCCCGGCGTCGTCTGCTTTTGACCAGTGACCGGATAAACAGACGACAAGGAACGCAACCAGGGGAATAACACTTCGCAGAGAAGCCATTGTGGAAGACAGTGTACGTCGCGAAGATTTTTCACAAGTCAAAGAAGTGACAGCTCACCACGAGCTAAAATACACGCTAACTCGGCTAACTCGACGTGGCGAATTTTCTCAGCGCCTGGCTCAGCGGAAGTAGAACGTGACAGGTTCGAGCTTTGATTGGTTGATACGCGGAACGTATCACATGACTACGTGTATCGTCTGCTGGCCGTCGCCTGCTGTGGCTTCATTTTCGTCTTTGCGGTCATTCTCGGCCGTCGAAAAGAAATAACAATACCACATCTGTTTTCCTCATTTACTGCCGTAGGCTCACATGTAGTCCATCATTTCCAACTTGCACGTTTGTGTGTGTGATTTCTGTTTGTCTGTTTGTCAGTTTGTTTGGTGCTGGTTTGTTCCCGGCGCCGCCTGGCCGCCGCGTTTCAAGTTTCTGTGACTGGGCCTAGCCAGGTCAGTAAATCAACGTGACTTTTATCAATGCTTATCAGGTTAGTCATAGACATAAGTTGATTAATTTTTGAAAACTAAAGAGGTATTGTTTTCACTTGAAGTTGTTCGTGCCAAGAGGCCGACTCCGCGTCTCTAGTATAGGAATTCAGTCAACTAGCGCTTTTTACTAGCTCAGTGATGATCGAGCCTGTGTAACGGACGGCCGAAACGGACACTGAGCGCACTCGGCGAAGCCTCCAAAATGACTTTCAAAACTCGACAGAATGCGCGCTTGACTGAACCCAAATTTAACTAAAGACCATTCAAATGGTCGTGACCGTGTTCAAGTTATGCCTGCATCTTACGGTCCAGGCTAATGAGGTGTTTCTATGGAACAACGATAACTGACACTTGAAACGTTAAACTCAGGCTCACACACACACACACCGCGACACACGCACATACACTATGACACACACACTGTGGGCACAGACACACACTGAGACACACTCGACATAGAGACACACAAACACGATCACAGGCACACAGGCCACACTGACTGGCCCACACCATACTCACCGACAAACTCACACACACACTGCAATACAGTACGACCAAATCCTTTTCAAGTCTTCTGTTATAAAAAAAATACAGGTATCAAAAGTGTGCTCATAATGTAAAAGGTTCATGAAAGCACACACACAAACGAGTATTGTCTACTTAAAATTTGACTAAAATCTCCAACGTTCGTAGCCCTGTCGTAAAAAGTGGGTTCTATAAATTTAAAAGTATATATTTTTCCGAAGAAGGAGAGAGAAAACCACCACATATCATAATAACATGATTAATTAATAGACTTCACCTAAATTGATATTTACGTTCAAGTAAATTTCAGGGCAGATTATCTTGCATTGAAGACCCCAGATAGTGTAATCGTCATATTTGTCGAATAGGAATCAGATTCATTGTGTTTCTCATGATTTCAGATACCTTTTATGCATCAATCTTTGCGTTGTGTAAAATTACTTTTTTCACCCAGCAAATAAATTAATTGAACTTCATTCAGTATGTAAAGAAAAAGGTCATCCAAAACAGGAGTATTTAAAGCTTCAATGCGCCAGGGATAGAAAGCTCCTCATTGAAAATATCTACTGTAAACATTTTTGACTTCAGTTGTTGCGTTCTTGTTCTCGCAGCAAACCGCGCCGTGCTTGAAATTACTAGTTTGATTTATTTCAGACTTGATCACTGCACGAACTCTACCAACTCCTACACACTATACATTCACACATGTATATGTATACAGTTCCGGCGCTCCAGAAAAGTGCAACTTTTCAAGGCTGTGTTCTGGGTTCACCAAAACACCCGGTTTTCACCTTCAAATTGGACCAAGGTCATTTACAATTTGTTATATATGATTATTGTGACTGTGGTGTCTATTAAAGTCAGTCTTAAAAGGTTGCAAAGTTTCCAAATTTTAAGTGTAGAAAAATACTATTACAATTATTTTCGTTGTCCACTGCTAGCTATATATATATTGCCTGCTGTGCCACGTTTAGTTCGCTTTGTATTTTGCCAACGGACCGTCATACACGGACAGGCAGAGTTGCTGACGTGTACTGATTAGACCACAGGAACCCATCAGTGCTGGTATGTTTCTCCCGTAGGTCAAACATGCCACACTTTGTGGTCAGTTTATTCATGCATAATAGAGGGCGTAGAGCGTGGCCACAGCGAACAAGTTCTCGGACTTGTAGGAAGCGGTGGCGGAATTGTCCGTGTCCGTGTCCCACAGGCACCTGGAGCTGACGTGGACCCCGTGCGTTTGGGGGTTTGCGTTCCTCTCGCCGATCGTCACCAAACACACGTACTTGTAGCGCTTGGAGAAGGTCTGTAACTTCATCTTCTCCTTGATAGTATCGGCGAGGGTCTTGGTCAGGATGACGCTCAGGCTCTTGTCGTAGGACCTTTCGACCAGGTGCGTCCTCAGCAGGTCGTGCATGAGGTCCCTGGCAACGTGGGAGCGGAACGTCTCTTCGGGGTTTGGCGCCATGCGGTAGGTGTTCTCGTACGCTGTCACGCCCCGCCTGCGTCCCTCGTTATCGTACTCGAAGTCCATGCTGCACAAACAGACGCAAGCATGCACGCACACACACATAAACACACACACACACACACACACACACACACACGCTCGCACGCACGCACGGCGAATTACACGCATGCATGCACACGCACACGCACACACACACACACACAAACACACACACACACACACACACACACACACACACACACACACTCTACTGATAGAGATATGCTACAGAAATATACAGTAATAGGCGTTCCCGGCTCGCTTTCAGTGTTGAGTATATACCGTACTGTTTGCCTGTGTGCCCTGCATCCGTTTCATTAGTGCCCAGCACATACAGTGCTAGGCACAGGTTAGGCAGCGAGACAGAGTGAGACACACACACACACACCCACACCCATACACACACACACACACACACACACGCGCGCGGCACACTCACACAAACACACACACACTCACGCGCGCGGCACACTCACACACACACACACACACACGAAGAGATGCTACAGAATTACAGTTTTTGTACTCCGGGGCTAAGTTAGCATGCATGGACTTACGGAGAGTTGCGACAATCGCGGCTTGATTTCGGCAAAGGGAGGAGATCGAGTTGTTGTTCCAATAGCAGTCGGTTCGCTCTGTTAACAACAGATTCTTTAGGCATGATCGGGGTTTCAAGTGCGATGGTTCTCTTGCGACACGAAGGCGTCGACTTGGATTGGTCAGCCATTTTGGTCGTGGAGTCAAGAATGGACTTTAATGTCACGCCGCAGTTGACACACCCGGGCTACTCCGCGGTCAAGTGTCACGGTCACAGGTAAATCTTCAACAGATTCACGTAATTAGGCTATGGCCAATTCACGGAGATGCAAACGGCGTTCGAGTCCTCTCTTGAAACAGGACTCAACCAAAAATCCAGATGATCCACCACGCCTGCTTGTGTGGGTCCACAAGTGGACAGTTGAGTCTTCAGTGCGACGCAGCGTTCTATGCTAGGTTTTGCGATGATTACACCGTTATATTCTGTATTTGTGCTTGGCATGCGGTATCTGTAAAGACTGACGAACCATACACACGTTACGTACTATTTCAAGCAGTCAGAAGCAAGAAAACCAAACAGCCTGCCAGTGCCAAGTATATTTCAATTACTGCTGTGACTCGAGAGCAGGTGTGTAAGTAGGATCACCCCAGTTATTCACAGAGGCACAGAATCTGATCACTTAGAATCTGATTCATCAACTTTTCTGGGGCTCAACGAAGCAGAGTGACCGACAAATCGCAGCACACTGGTCATTTCATGCCAAACACGAAGCATTGAGACGTGTAGATCCAAATCCAGAGCAGGCACAGAGTGAACCTGGATCTAATCTCGCGGCTCTATGTTGCTGGCCAAGAAAAACAGGTACAGATCAAACCGTCCTTCCTGCTGACCACACAGCATGTAGATGACCTGGATGAAGTGTGGAGATTCTCAGGACGATCACTGAAGACCGCTGGACAGAGCAAGCGTTGGCTATACACACGTCCAGTTTCTTCGGCTTCGCTTTCTCCGGTCTCCCTGCTCTGTGACGTAGCTTGCAGAACTCTTTACGTCACCCTAACAACTTTGTCGTCATATTTTACAAGATGACCCTTGTTCCATTTTTTGTCATTTTTGCATTAATCAAAAAAACAAGAATGGGAACGTTTATTGTTGACAAAACAAAACGTTACATTTACCAGTACGTCGACCCAAAGGTATTTGAAGTGGACAGACAGACAGAGAGACACTTATGAAACAGATGATGAACTTATTATTTCAAGTCATATTTTACATTCATGACAGAATCAGAGTCTAGCTATGATGTTCCTTGTACATGCAACGTCATCAAACCGAGTTTTACGTCACGCGTTTTCCGAGTTCCACATGTCGCGCTCGCCAACACCACGTGTAAAATAGATTCCGGAGTGTGGTCGTGCTGTTCAAGACGATTGCTTTTCTCCGTCTGTACAATTTCAGCATAGTAAACTAACATGAACAGCAATAGCAAAAGATCAAAGTTTGTGTTAGTCCCCTAATATGGACCACCTTCCACAAATCGAAAAAAATAAAAGCTAAAGGCTTTTTTCATTAATTCATCAAGAAGCTTGCTGAAAATAACCTATATAGCTATTCTGATGGACACGTGGGGGAATTCGGGGGCTGTGATTGGATGGTCTCACACATCCCTTTTCCGATCATCAAAGCATAACGATACAAAAGTTGGCCATTTTTGCCGATATCCAAACGATATCGGCAATAACAAAGACGCGTGGTTCCGGTTTCTTCCACGTGTATAAAGTACACGCATACCTCGCCAGGTTTGTTTCTGTCACTCTGTGACTAGTCGACAGACGATGCCATTTGCTTTGTGTGTGTTTTTGTTGTTGCTTACTGTACATGACATACATTACGTGTAAAATCCAGTTCTTTAACAGGCAACAAACCTTGCAAATTTCCAGAAGCTGCAATCTGAAGCGACCTATCTCGGATTCTAGCAGACGATCTCTCCAATGTTTAACACAAAATCAGCAAACTCTCCTGTCACATAGAACGTCCATTGTATAGTGCAATGTTGAAATGAAGTTACCGGTCTGAAACATTTCGTCGTTTCTTCTGAGACAATCATTGTTCTCTTATCATCTACAGATTTACCGCTGTCTTCACCACGCGAATTCCCAACAGAAGTCAGACTTTCGAACATACAATCTACGTAGGCAAGCATGATACGTCATGACGTCATATGATTCCTAACATATTGACGTAATGCTAAGCATCCGGTTATCTCGAGTTTTGTCCGTAATACATGTCCGTGGGTTTTTCAATGTTCGGTTATTTCCGTGGCTTCATGCGGAAAGGGTACCGTCGTCTGCAATCAACGACATGGACCATTCTGGTACTTGTCGCTGACAAAAACATGATTCTAACACAGAATTTAATGTCAGAATAGCTATATAAACGCTATTGTGTTTTCAGCGTAGCAATAGGGTCCGATATTTAGACTCGAACAAGTATAATGCGACTCGTCTTCGACTCGTCGGCATTATACTTGTCTCGTCTAAATATCGGGCCCTATTGCTACGCTGAAAACACAATAGCTGTTAATAACTACCCCTCGAGGTTTCAAAAAAATATATCAAATAGTCTTATTTTCGTGGTAGTTGATGATTTCACTTATTTTCACTCTGTTTTTGATACGTTTCTTTAGTTTCCTGATGTGCTTCAAATAATGCTCTCATCAACCCGAAACAGATAAATCTAAAGCATATTTTGATTAGTCTGACTTGCACACTAAGTTATATCAATTTACTTTGAAGTATAAGGGGCTTTTTACAGTGATTTGTGAAGGGCTCTTTACTGGTCCATATTAGGCGCCCAGGCTCTAATATGGACCATTTGGGATTTTTTATGTATTTATTTTTTGCTGAATGTCTATCAAAGCTAATTCACTCTATTTGGGCCTAACGGTTAACCTAAGAGAGAAGGACTACCAAACATAAAATAATTGAAACTTCTTCGCAAGAAAATAAGCTAGTTATCAGCATGAAACAAAAAGTGGTCCATATTAGGAGCCCTTCCACACACATGTGCCCGAAAGCGACGTAGATTTTACCATATTTGGAAAACTGCAGAACAAATCCACCTACATTTACCTTGTATTTCCTAAAAACAGCGCATTACAATCCGCTAATCAGCCTAATGTGTAACAAATAAGGTCTTAGCTGTCATATATATGGCAATGTTTGTGTGATAACAGCTTTGGCTGTGGACAGAAACGAGTCCGTTTTAGGCGGCAAATTTAGAGTGAACGCTGCCAAAAGTGAAAACAAGTCGCCTAAGGCGAAAATACAACATTTAGTCAAGAAGCTGTCGAACTCACAGAATGAAACTGAACGCAATGCAACGCAGCAAGACCGTATACTCGTAGCATCGTCAGTCCACCGCTCATGGCAAAGGCAGTGAAATTGACAAGAAGAGCGGGGTAGTAGTTGCGCCTTGGACCTAATATGGATGATCCATATTAGGTCCAAGGTTGCGCTGAGAAGGATCGCACGCTTTTCTGTACCTCTCTTCGTTTTAACTTTCTGAGCGTGTTTTTAATCCAAACATATCATATCTATATGTTTTTGGAATCAGGAACCGACAAGGAATAAGATGAAAGTGTTTTTAAATTGATTTGGACAATTTTAATTTGATAATAATTTTAATTTTTTTAATTTTCAGAGCTTGTGTTTAATCCAAATATAACATATTTATATGTTTTTGGAATCAAAAAATGATAAAGAATAAGATGAACGTAAATTTGGATCTTTTTATAAAATATATTCTTTTTACAATTTTCAGATTATTAATGACCAAACTCTCATTAGTTTTTAAGCCACTAAGCTGAAATGCAATACCAAACCCCGGCCTTCGTCGAAGATTGCTTGGCCAAAATTTCAATCAATTTAATTGAAAAATGAGGGTGTGACAGCGTCGCCTCAACATTTACAAAAAGCCGGATATGACGTCATCAAAGACATCTATCGAAAAAATGAAAAAAAACGTCTGGGGATTTCATACCCAGAAACTCTCATGTCAAATTTCATAAAGATCGGTCCAGTAGTTTACGCTCTACACACACACACAGACAGACACACATACACCCCGACCCTTGTCTCGATTCCCCCCTCTACGTTAAAATATTTAGTCAAAACTTGACTAAATATAAAAAGAGAGAGAAAAAACTAACGGTTTTGAGGTGTGTATTTCTGCAACTGTTTTGACATGTGCAAGTTATCCAGAGAGAGTGAATACAGCGAATGAAATTGTTTTGAGCGCTCTAGCGCCGTTAGTTTGTCATGGTCCATATTAGGAACCGGTCCATATTAGGAGCCCTTCCCATATACACAAACCACAGAAGTGAGAAGTATCAAATATAAGCTTGGAGGGGCTTTTTTCATTGAAAGTGACTGCGGTTAGATTTAATGCTTCGCGTTGCTCAGTTCTATTTGTGGAGAATCTGGACCAAGTTCCCGGAACGTGTGACTTCAAAGCTACACGTACAGGTACTTCTTGTCTACATCTACAATAGATTGGTGACATCAAAGCTACACGTACAGGTACTTCTTGTCTACATCTACAATAGATTGGTGACATCAAAGCTACACGTACAGGTACTTCTTGTCTACATCTACAATAGATTGGTGACATCAAAGCTACACGTACAGGTACTTCTTGTCTACATCTACAATAGATTGGTGACATCAAAGCTACACGTACAGGTACTTCTTGTCTACATCTACAATAGATTGGTGACATCAAAGCTACACGTGCAGGTACTTCTTGTCTACATCTACAATAGATTGGTGACATCAAAGCTACACGTGCAGGTACTTCTTGTCTACATCTACAATAGATTGGTGACATCAAAGCTACACGTACAGGTACTTCTTGTCTACATCTACAATAGATTGGTGACATCAAAGCTACACGTACAGGTACTTCTTGTCTACATCTACAATAGATTGGTGACATCAAAGCTACACGTACAGGTACTTCTTGTCTACATCTACAATAGATTGGTGACATCAAAGCTACACGTACAGGTACTTCTTGTCTACATCTACAATAGATTGGTGACATCAAAGCTACACGTACAGGTACTTCTTGTCTACATCTACACTAGATTGGTGACATCAAAGCTACACGTACAGGTACTTCTTGTCTACATCTACAATAGATTGGTGACATCAAAGCTACACGTACAGGTACTTCTTGTCTACATCTACAATAGATTGGTGACATCAAAGCTACACGTACAGGTACTTCTTGTCTACATCTACAATAGATTGGTGACATCAAAGCTACACGTACAGGTACTTCTTGTCTACATCTACAATAGATTGGTGACATCAAAGCTACACGTACAGGTACTTCTTGTCTACATCTACAATAGATTGGTGACATCAAAGCTACACGTACAGGTACTTCTTGTCTACATCTACAATAGATTGGTGACATCAAAGCTACACGTACAGGTACTTCTTGTCTACATCTACAATAGATTGCTCTACTGTAATGTAGGCCTACACTACCGTCTCTGACTGAATGATTTAACGAGGGCGGAGTGGAGGTTCGTCTCCCTAGTTAGGTGCGTACGTGCGTGCGTGTGTGTGTGTGTGTGTGTGTGTGTTGCTTGTTTCTGTGATTCAGTTTTTGCTGAAATAAACATTGCATTTAGAGACACGTCTCGAAGCAAGTATTCGAGTGAAAGAATGATTGCAACGTAAATAAACGTTTGGGTCACTGACGGTTTTCGCGGGAAGGTCTTCATATTTAAAACATGGAAAACACTACACGGGCCGTACTCAGACAGTATTTAGTATTTATATCCATATAAGTCTCCCGGCAGAGTCATGTGTCATGAAGTGTGGTATGATCATTTGTCTTTCTATATAGGCGCGAAAATTACAAGATGGCAGATGGGGTTGCGAGCTGTCGCCTTAGTTTGTGCTGTGTTGATAATTATTTAATGTTTGCTCATATGTATGTGAAATAGCCACCTTTCATTGCGTGATTGTGTATGCCTGCGTGTGGGCGTGCTCAGCCTGTGTGTGTATGTGTGTGTGCGTGCGTGCGTGCGTGCATGCGTGCGAGCGTGTGTGCGTGTGTGTGTATGTGTGTGTGCGCGCAAGTTTAATGCCAGCTGCTGTTGCTGGATTTAGTTTTCTGTTACCAATAAAACTTGTCATATTAGCTCCGTGTCATGTCGATCTGTTGCTCCATACTTGTCAGTAATCAGGCAGCGATCTTTTGACAATCAGTGTATACACAATAACTTGTTAAATGCGCAGTCCTTTCGATCGACACGGTTCGGATTACTACTGCTGCACCTCGGATCTGCCTCTCAGGCTTCCACACATACCATATCTCTCTCTCTCTCTCTCTCTCTCTCTCTCTCTCTCTCTCTCTCTCTCTCTCTCTCCCTCCCTCCCTCCCTCCCTCCTCCCTCCCTCCCTCCCTCCCTCCCTCCCTCCCTCCCTCCCTCCCTCCACCCATTGCACACCGGTTGGACCGTATATAAGGTAACGTCAAATTATGCTTGTGCAACGTATGTGGGAGTATCACTTATACCCTCAGGATATCTCTTATCCTGTTGCGTAGCGTTACAAGCAGAGAACAGTATACCGAAATGGGAAGGGGAAAAAATGGATCGGGAATTTACAGGACGTCCGCTGTGCTCTCAATCTTCAGTAGTTATAAGTCCCTCTTAGTTTATCCGAGTTGAGTCTGTCTAGATAATGCCATTTTCTCCACCCCTTCTTTTGTACTTTTTTAATTTTTTTTTTTGACTGTGCTTGAAATGAAAGTTATTCGTTAGATCGTTTCTACTTTTTTGTCACTTGAAACATGGCGGACATCGGATGAAGTCACGAGTGGGGCGGTTTCGCCCTGCGAAAAGAAGCTTCGTGCCGGTTGTGGATCGGACTATAAGTAGGGTCGGCAGGCCCAAAACACGCAAAATAAACCTAGATTCCTCTTCTGGTTCCTCGCGTTGCGAGTCGTCATGGGTTCGCTCCTCAGCCGATTCAACCCAGCAAGGACTCCAAGTAGGTCAAGGAGACGGCGACTGGGCAAAATCCCAAAGTAGACTAGATCATTAGAGGAAAGGACGTTATACCCATTCCGTAAAACTCCAAAGGTATGTAAATGACTTAGGACATAAATCGGAGGGTTAGATTGCAGTTGATTCGGAGCAATGAATTTACAACGCTAAAGTTCAAAACTTCTACACCATGACCATACAAATTACTTTTTTTTCATTCAATTTCAAACTCAAAGATTCCATTTTGTTCTGTCTGTGTTTGAACTGCATTTCGACTCTCAGCATCATGATATTGATAATGACGCAGAGCAATCAACACCTACTGAGCTAAGTTCCTTTTTATGTCTGTTGGCTAGTACAACAGTACAACTTGAACTACAAGTACAAGGGCCATGAGGTTGACATAATTTGGGGTTGGTTAATTTTGTTTGTTTGTGATGTTGCCACATAAGGCTTTAGCAGTTTTTAGTCCCATGACTCATTGAATGTTTTAAAGATCTACATATTTATGTATTATATGTCTACACACCAATGTCTCATGCACTGAGGAATTTCTGTTATGATGATGTATTGGTAACAATTCTGCAGATTGCTCCAATTGTAATACTCACTAATACTGGTATGATCATAATGACATGTAGTACTCACTACTGCTGACTCAATCAGTCAATGAAATTAAGCCATGAAA
>NC_090246.1:16621965-16629465 GCF_037325665.1 Littorina saxatilis
CTCTCTCTCTCTCTCTCTCTCTCTCTCTCTCTCTCTCTCTCTCTCTCTCTCTCTCTCTCTCTCTCTCTCTCTCTCTCTCTCTAGCTCTCTCTCTCTCTCTCTGCTTTATTGTGTGTTTGTGCGTCCCAAGGACATGTTGTAAGAAAAGGCCTGGCCTTTGATCTTAACCCTTGTAAAATAAACTTCAGTTCAGTTCAGTTCAGTTCAGCTCTCTCTCTCTCTCTCTCTCTCTCTCTCTCTCTCTCTCTCTCTCTCTCTCTCTCTCTCTCTCTCTCTCTCTCTCTCTCTCTCTCTTCAAACAGCGGCCATTTCATGAAGATTTACTTATCATCCAATGACCCAATATGATGTGTTTCATTCATCCTATTTCTCTGCTTCAAAGTGGTTGCTGCGGATCGGAAATCAAACACCCCCGAACTCTAACCGACTGCGCACGAGATCTCTGCTTGTACAGTGTGTGTGTGTGTGTGTGTGTGTGTGTGTGTGCGTGCGCGTGTGTGTGTGTGACAGATGTACTGGAAAGTGGTTAGGCCGAAGGCGATCTTTATGTGGCTCCCCATCAATCATGCTTTCAACTAGGCTTTCCATTTGTACATAAATGTCTGGGTGACCTGGTTTGTGCGTGTGTGTGTGTGGGGGGGGGGGGGGGTGTGTGTGTGTTTGCGTGCGTGCATGTTTGTTTGTGTGCGCGCGTGTAGAATGTGAATACATACGTATTTGCGTGTAATATATGCACAGGTGCCGACATAATACAATCTGCTTTCTTGCGAGAATATAGTTGTTTGTTAAGTCATACAAGGCAAACTTCTACAAAATGTTGTAGCTCATGATCGATCTTCTGTTAAAAAAAAAATCCATTGCTCATAGGTAAGAAAACAAACAAAAGATGAACAAAATAGACACAGAACAAAACAAACAGAACCTACAAACAGGTAAACACAAACACCTCTCAAGCACCTCACAAAACTTATCAGTTGTCACTATGCGTAACAATTGTGACCCTCCACCACGGAATGAGTCGCATGTCACCTTTGCATGATTTTCATATTTTTACATTTTTCTAACGAGTTTTTTAAGCTCTATCCAGTGGTGAAAACAGTTTTAGAAAAGAGCGAAAACTGTTTGAGTTATAAACCTGTGACTAAGGTGACCCTCACACTGTTACCAGACACTCCCCGGATTTTTATTAAGCCTAGCGCAGAACCGCGCGAGGTGACATGCGACTCATTTCGTGGTGGAGGGTCACAATTGTGGACACGCGATGCAGGAAGTTTATTCAATGATTGAGGAAGGTGCAGTTTCACGTAGATCTTAGGTTGATAACGGCGACACTCACATTAATTGCAACCTAATTTATCAGATAGATTCAAACCTAATGTGCACCTTAGGCTACGCAAACGTCGTTTGAAAAGTGAATGATTTGACACGTAAGAGGCTATGCTTACTTCCACAGACCGGACTGTGATACCAACCCTGGGGTCATTTAAGGGCAGGGCTCCCCACTGACGCTGTACTTAGCGGGTCCCGGGATCCCCACTAAAAATGTTAATGGGTCCAAGGACCCCTTCAGCGGAATTTCACAGGGTCCCAAAACCGGGAACACTTTCAGCAGTTCTGGGAGACCTTCACAAAAGTGACATTCATATCGGTTTGATTTAGTCACCATCACCGTGCTTCGTGGGTCGTGGACGACCCAGAGCCTCACAAACTCGTCTTTATCTCTGAAAATATTTGGAATTTTTAATTGAGACTTTAATTACTTCATGTAATCTCTCATCACCGTATACGACCTTCCTATTGCCCAAGTTTTGAAAGATGATCTTTGTAAACAAACAAATTAACGATGACGTAATTTGAACTACACAGTCCGGATGATGTGGGTCGTGGACGACCCATATGGAATTACGTAAGGAATTCTTCGTTGTTTATCCTTATTCGGATGGCGTGGGTCGTGTACGACCTATACTCTGCAAAGAGGCGGCAAAACGTGTATCCCCTACTCGGATGGCGTGGGTCGTGTACGACCCATACTTTTTACGTTTCTTTCTTTCTTTTCTTTCTTTACTTGGTGTTTAACGTCGTTTTCAACCATTCAAGGTTATATCGCGACGGGGGAAGGGGGAGATGGGATAGGGGAAAGGGGGGAGATGGGATAGAGCCACTTGTTAATTGTTTCTTGTTCACAAAAGCACTAATCAAAAAATTGCTCCAGGGGCTTGCAACGTAGTACAATATATGACCTTACTGGGAGAATGCAAGTTTCCAGTACAAAGGACGTAACATTTCTTACATACTGCTTGACTAAAATCTTTACAAACATTGACTATATTCTATCCAAGAAACTTTTTACGTTGAATCCTTCTTTGGAAAGTATGGGTCGTACACGACCCACATTATCCGGACTGTGTAGTCCACCGCGTGATCCGGTGTAGGTTAAACTTGGGTCGGTAGAGATCCAGCAGGACATTTCCTTGTTTTTGTAATAAAATATACTTCTTCAGTCATGTGTTCTTACCCAGTGACATATAAAAACGGTTAAAATAAACAGAAAAAACAGAATCGACATGTGTGTGTGTGTGTGTGTGGTGGGGGAGGGGGAGTCATCATGCGTTGAAAATATGAGTGATGACATAATGCAAACCTTCATGGCAGTCACAGAAGTTTGTGGTCTTTGAAATGCGAAGTTCGAGAAAAACCACCGGTAAGATTGCCGCTAGCCTATGCGTGTCTTGGCGTCCTAAAGATTTACGATTTGTAAAGTCGCATAAGCTGTGCACATAACCCAGGTGAAAAAGTACCATAGTTTACTATAGTAAAAGCACTATAGTATACCACAGTTTACTATAGTAAATGTACCTTAGCATACTATGGTACAATAAAGTACTTTGGTAAATGTACCATAGTATACTATAGTACATTGTGGTAAATGTACTATAGTATACTATAGTATTTGTAAATGTACTATAGGATTTTGGTCTTTTTTTTCAAAAATGTACTATGGTATACTATAGTATACTATAATATACTATTTTATACTATTATACTACAGTACAGTGAAGTACTTTCGCCGCGGTACATTTGTACTATGGTACCTGTACTATAGTTATCTGTGGTAAAGCGTGGTATTTTTGTGTGTACTATATGGTACATTTACTATAGTATACTATAGTACTTGGAAATTGGTACTATAGTACACGGTACATGTACTATAGTACACCTATAGTACACGGTACATGTACTATAGTACATGGTACATTTACTATAGTATACTATAGTACTTTGAAATTGGTACTATAGTACACGGTACATTTACTATAGTATACTATAGTACTTTGAAACTGTTACTATAGTACATGGTACTATAGTATACTATGTGGTACTTTTTCACTTGGGAACGCAGCGTCATTAACATATGAGCGAGGCTGCAATTGGGAAGTTTGTGCACGCTCCATGCATTACTCCTTCAATAAAACAAAGCAAAGAGGGAGCCTTGAATGAACTTGTGATACCAAGGGGAATAATCGTGCTGGTCTTCTCGCGTTTGACAATGACAGTGGCTCATCTCCTCGATGATCAGATTACGTCACTGATCGCATTCTCAAACGCGTTGCTGGTACAGTTTGTCAATGATGCTGTACCTTTTAGGAAATATCTAAATAGTTTGATGTGTTTGAATTTACAGCCGATTTGTGTTATAATGAAAAACAAGTCGCATAAGGCAAAATTACTACATTTAGTCAAGCTGTAGAACTCACAGAATGAAACTGAACGCACTGCATTTTTTCACAATGACCGTAGTCCGCCGCTCGTGCAAAAGGCAGTGAAATTAACGAGCCTGTTTAGCGCGGAAGTGGTTGCGCTGTGCTGCATATAGCACGCTTTTCTGTACCTCTCTTCGTTTTAACTTTCTGAGCGTGTTTTTAATCCAAACATATCATATCTATATGTTTATGGAATCAGGAACCGACAAGGAATGAGATGAAATTGTTTTTAAATCGATTTCGGAAATTTTATTTTAATCATAATTTTTATATTTTTAATTTTCAGAGCTTGTTTTTAATCCGAATGTAACATATTTATATGTTTTTGGAATCAGAAAATGATGCAAAATAAGATGAACGTAATTTTGGATCGTTTTATAACAAAGTAATTTTATTTACAATTTTCAGATTTTTAATGACCAAAGTCATTAATTAATTTTTAATCCTCCAAGCTGAAATGCAATATCAAAGTCCGGCCTTCGTCGAAGATTGCTTTGCCAAAATTTCAATCAATTTTATTAAAAAATGAGGGCGTGACAGTGCTGCCTCAACTTTTACAAAAAGCCGGATATGACGTCATCAAAGACATTTATCGAAAAAATGAAAAAAACCTCTGGGGATATCATACCCAGGAACTCTCATGTAAAGATCGGTCCAGTAGTTTACTCTGAATCGCTCTACACACACACACACACACCACACATACACACACACATACGCATACACATACCCACACACACACACACACACACACACACACACACACACACACATATACACCACGACCCTCGTCTCGATTCCCCCTCTATGTTAAAACATTTAGTCAAAACTTGACTAAATGTAACAAGTCTCGTAAGGCGAAATTACTACATTTAGTCAAGCTGTGGAACTCACAGAATGAAACTGAACGCACTGCATTTTGTCACAATGACCGTAGTCCGCCGCTCGTGCAAAAGGCTGTGAAATTGACGAGCCTGTTTAGCGCGATAGTGGTTGCGCTGTGCTGCATAGCACGCTTTTCTGTACCTCTCGTCGTGTTAACTTTCTGAGCGTGTTTTTAATCCAAACATATCATATCTATATGTTTTTGGAATCAGGAACCGACAAGGAATAAGATGAAATTGTTTCTAAATCGATTTCGGAAATTTTATTTTAATCATAATTTTTATATTTTTAATTTTCAGAGCTTGTTTTTAATCCGAATATAACATATTTATATGTTTTTAGAGTCAGAAAATTATGCAGAGTAAGATGAACGTAATTTGGGATCGCTTTATATCAAAATAATTTTATTTACAATTTTCAGATGTTTAATGACCAAAGTCATTAATTAATTTTTAAGCCTCCAAGCTGAAATGCAATCTAAAGTCCGGCCTTCGTCGAAGATTTCTTGGCCAAATGTCAATCAATTTGATTGAAAATTGAGGGTGTGACAGTGCCGCCCCAACTTTTACAAAAAACCGGATATGACGTCCTCAAAGACATTTATCCCAAAAATGAAAAACACGTCGGGGGATATCATACCTAGGAACTCTCATGTAAAATGTTATAAAGATCGGTCCAGTAGTTTACTCTGAATCGCTCCACACACACACACACACACACACACACACACACACACACACACACACACACACACATACCGACACACATACACCACGACCCTCGTCTCGATTCCCCCTCTATGTTAAAACATTTAGTCAAAACTTGACTAAATGTAAAAAGGAATGAAAGAAAAATATATGTGGAGGTGGAACATCATGACATGACTGAAAAGTTTACCACGTGCGGCAATAATCAACTATTATTGTTTTTCGGTATTTGAAACCCAAGTCATATATAGACAAAATCACAACCGAACAATAAGCCGGTAGCACACAAAAACACAACAAAAACAACAACTTCAACAACATTGAAACAGCTTCATCGGTTTCAAAAGAGAAGGCACCCTTACCCAGTCCTTTTTCAACTTATCACCCCCCAACCCGCTAGAGGCCACATACTCTTTTCAAACCCAAGGCCAGTGGAGTCCCGTAATTGGTGGCTGACGCAATGAACCGTACACGGTGCAAGGTTAGCTGACGTGCTTCTCAACCGTTGGAAACTGCAAAATACCTGACGTGGCAGACGCAGGGATGACCGAAGGCTTTCCTACAATGATACCTGTAATGTGAGGCCCCTCCAACGAGAGTACACCTGACATGACAAACACAGAGACGATGAAGGCTCTCCTACAACGATACCTGCGATGTGAGGACACCTGACGTGCTAGGTCACCTGGACTGAATAGACGATTCAAGTTTCGGAAATAACTCCGTCGGGTTTGTATGGGGTGTGGAAGAGTGACGCTCCTGTCCACGTGTTTCCGACACACACCTCGCTTCAATCAATCAATCAATATGAGGCTTATATCGCGCGTATTCCGTGGGTACAGTTCTAAGCGCAGGGATTTTTTTATTTTTTTTATTTTTTTCATTTTATGCAATTTATATCGCGCACATATTCAAGGCGCAGGGATTTATTTATGCCGTGTGAGATGGAATTTTTTTTACACAATACATCACGCATTCACATCGGCCAGCAGATCGCAGCCATTTCGGCGCATATCCTACTTTTCACGGCCTATTATTCCAAGTCACACGGGTATTTTGGTGGACATTTTTATCTATGCCTATACAATTTTGCCAGGAAAGACCCTTTTGTCAATCGTGGGATCTTTAACGTGCACACCCCAATGTAGTGTACAACGAAGGGACCTCGGTTTTTCGTCTCATCCGAAAGACTAGCACTTGAACCCACCACCTAGGTTAGGAAAGGGGGGAGAAAATTGCTAACGCCCTGACCCAGGGTCGAACTCGCAACCTCTCGCTTCCGAGCGCAAGTGCGTTACCACTCGGCCACCCAGTCCACTATTGTGATTGGCCCCTCCAATGTTTGTCAGAGGTTTTGGCAAGGTTAAGGGTATTCACTCTTCCAAAACCCGTACAAACCCGACGGAGTTATTTTCGGTGTTCGTCTAACAAGGGACAGTTTTGGCTGGTCCTAAAGATATCCTTCCATCACAGCGGTAGCTCTGTACTGTTTTCACCTGTCTTGAAAAGCTACCTGCAAGATTACGGACGCTTTTCGCTGGCCCCAAGGGTGTCCTTTCCCCGCAGGTACTACAGTACTGTTTGCCCCGAAGTGAAATCTTACAGCTGACGCTAAGATCTGCCTTATTTCGTCTCGAGGCGAAATCTTACCAGTGACATTTTCGATCCCCCCAAATTCAATCAAACTGTTGAGGTAGCCGTGGTCAGGAGGGTGTATTAATGGGGCCAGGAAGTAGCTGCCGCATTGTGAAGATGACGATGATCCCCCATTTGGAAAAGTCGATGTGACAAGCGGAAAATATGCACACCGCTGCTGTCGGTTGATTGGCGTGGGAAGTGTCAGACCGACCGGACTGATTGGACGATATGGGGGTGGGGGAGGCCCGGTTGGAGGAGGGGGTTGGGGGCAGTTAGTGCAGGGTATACCATGTGGCAGTGGGACTTATTCGGATTTGTGTGTGTGTGTGTGTGGTTGTGGTTGTGTGTGTGTGTGTGTGTGTATGTGAGATAGTGTGTGTGTGTGTGTGTGTGTGTCAGTGCGCGTGTGTGTGTGTGTGTGTGCGTGTGTGTGCGTGTTGATGAATGTGTGTGTGGGTGTATCTTTTTGTCGGAGAAAACTGATGTATCAGCAGTTTTGTGCTGCTGTG
>NC_090246.1:16634465-16644465 GCF_037325665.1 Littorina saxatilis
GCATTGTGTGGTATAAACTGTCGGAAGACAATTGCAAGTTCAATCACATGTCTGTCTTTCGCCATGGACGGAACAGAGAAAAGTGCGGGGACTTTAGCTGTTCAACCCTCTGACAAGTCTCCACCCAAAGACTCCTGTGGTGATGTTGTGAGTTTGTTACTTTCAATTATGATTGGTCACTTTTTTAAATTTGACCTTCTGAAAAATGTACGCACTTATATAGACAACTGTAAGGCTGCTGTAAGTTTGCTAAACGGAATTATTATTGAACAGTATTTTACTTGAACCCTCTGACAAACAGTATATCTCCACGCTCAGACAACGGGGGTGACGCTGAGAGTTTATTTAAAAAAAATTAATGTAATTGTTTTTTTTATATCTTGTCTTGCAATACTATTGATCAGTATTTAACTTGAACCTTCGGATAAATCTCTACGCTCAATCGCCCACAGAGATAAATTTATTTACAAATTATTATTGTATTATGATTGATAACAATAACAATAAAGTAGATGTGTACTGCCGGGCAGTACATACCCCAAGCGAAGTCGTCCATCTGTGTGTACATGATTCTCTCTCTCTCTCTCTCTCTCTCTCTCTCTCTCTCTCTCTCTCTGTCTTAAAATGTGTCATCGATGACGTGTTTTCATACTTGCTAATGCGGCAGGCTAATCATGACGTCAAATTGAAACTTCTTGAAGTCTCTCAGAAAGGGACATGAAAACCATGTGGGGGTTACTGGTTTGGGCTGAAAAAAAACCCAACTCCACCTAAAATTCAAGCGCCTATGGGGCTGAATTATGCAGCATAAATTGTGAAACATCAGGATATCTCACACTTTCAATTCTGCCATCATGTCAAATCTGACAACAAACCTACCCACAAAATGTCATAAATATCGGTGTAGAATTGAGACTTAACGGTTTTTAACTGCCAAAAATAAGTTTTTTTGACTGGAATAGTTTGTCTTGAAATTCAGTTTGGGACAACGGACCCACCCACTAAATTTCATAAAGATAGGTGAAAATTTAAATGTAACGGTTTTTAACTGCCAAAATTATGTTTTTCTTCTGGAAAAGTATGGAGTGAAAATCAGTTGGGGACAACGAACCTACCCACAAAATTTCATAAATATCGATGAAGAATTGAGATTTAACGGTTTTTAACTGCCAAAAATAAGGTTTTTTGTCTGGAAAAGTATGTCTTAAAATTCAGTTTGGGACAACGGACCCACCCACTAAATTTCATAAAGATAGGTGAAGAATTGAAATTTAACGTTTTTTTAACTGCCAAAATTATGTCTTTCTTCTGGAAAAGTATAGAGTGAAAATCAGTTGGGGACAACGAACCTACCCACAAAATTTCATAAATATCGGTGAAGAATTGAAATTTAACGGTTTTTAACTGCCAAAATTATGTTTTTCTTCTGGAAAAGTATGGAGTGAAAATAAGTTGGGGACAACAAACCTACCTTTAAAATGTCATAAGAATCAGTGAAGAAATAGGATTTAACGATTTTTTAACGGCCTTTAAATCATTGGTGATGTCATCATAACCCAGTCGTTGTAGTTGTCGTCGTAGTTGTTGGTGTTGTTGTTGTTGTCATGTTCGTTGTCGTGATTGTTGTTGTTCTCGTGTTGTTGTTTTTGTTGTTGTTGTTGTTGTTTTGTTGTTGTTGTTGTTGTTGTTGTTGTTGTTGTTGTTGTTGTTGTTGTTGTTGTCGTCGTCGTCGTCGTCGTCGATGTCATTTGTTGTTGTTGTTATCGTCGTCGTCGTCGTCATCGTCGTCGTTGTCAGAGGTTATTTCTAAAGATTTCATTGATAGTCTTTGTTCTCGTCACCAAGACTTGCTAAGAACAAGCTTGGAACAGCAAGAGTTCCAAGAACAAGATTAGAACAACTCATTACATCATTACCAGTACGTCATTTGTATTTAGAACACACTTTAGAAAAAAACTCTTCAGCTACAAACCAGTCACCCTCACATGTCGGAGGTGTTTGTCTAAACCACTTACTGAAATGTTTTGAGGTTTAATGACCATACACATGTTGAACCGGTGAGTGTCTTCCGCTGCTTAATTCGCAAATAACTATTTTATTAAAGTCCGCTTGAAACGCTCAAAGATGAAATTCCATGTTAAAAAGTGACAAAAGTTTCACATTTTCCCGTTGTAACAGCTTCCGATGATATTATATGAAAATTCTGATCCTCTGAGAGGATTCCCCGAAACAAAATCAGTTTGTACGCCTAATTTTAATAGAATTGTCCAAACAGTGTCGCTAATATTGTGCTAAAAGATGAATTCTAGAACAATGTTCACAGACAGACACCACTTGGCAAAAAAAATTTCAGTGCTGGGAGATGAAAAAAAAAACTACCTCGCTACGCGCGGGCTTCGCCCGCGCTCCGCTTGGATAATAACAATAACAACTTGTTTATGTCCATTAAAATGAATACATTAAAACGGAAAATTGCCTTCGACATATCTTGATCACTATTTTTACTTGAACCTTCTGACAAATCTCCACACTGTGACTCCGGTTGAGACGTTTTGGATTATACAGAATGAGGATTGATCAGTATTTTACGTGAAGCTTCTGACAACTTATCACTATCAGTATTTTTTAATTTTTTAATTTTTATCTGATTTAGTCAGGAAAGACAAAATAATGAGCATCTGGCAAGAGCTAGAGCACCTGACCAATTATGATATTCGTTTGTTCTATTGATAATACATTATGTATTTGATTTTTTATGTTCCATTTTTTCATGACTTTATTGTTTTATTGTTTTTTTGTCTTGGCTGACTGACTGTCTGTCTGTTTGTCAGGCTGTCTGGTGGGCTTGGTTGGCTGGCTGGCTGGCTCGCTCTCTGCTTCTTTTCTTCTTCTTCTTCTTCTTCTTTTTTGAAATTAAAAAAAATCTTTCTACTCTCTCTCCCCTCGTCCTTTATATTTCTTCTTCTTTTTGGCTCACGAAGTGTAGCCTATGCGATCGTAACTTTGTCTGTCTGTGCGTTTGTGCGTGTGTGTGTGCGTGTGTGTGTGTGTGTGTTTGTGCGTGTGTATGTCTGTGGTAGAAACTGAGTCTATGTGTGAGTGGTTATCCAAGACTATGGATAAAGCTCGCATAAGATTACGTCACGGTCAAAAGTGTTTGACGTCAATTAATGCATCATGACGGCATGCCTCCCTGTAGTCTTTCTCTCTCGCGTGGTGTGTGTGGTCTCGGTCATTGTTATTTTGAGCGGGCCGAGACTATTTGGCAGTCGTGTCCCTGTAAGTAGGCTACATGCAGACAGACAGATCTAGATCTAGTGTCTCTCTTTCTTGCACAGTGTCACCTAAGCTTACTGTGTGTGTGGGTGTGTATGTGTGACGGAGTGATTGAGTTTGTGTTACTGTTTGTCTATTTCTTACGTGAGCCTTGAAGGCTTCGCCTCTTGTCTTTCCTTCTGTTTCTGATGACACTGAGTGTTGACCACAGGAGAAAGGAGAGGGAGGAGAAGTAGAGGTGCGGGCAGTATGGGGCAGACAGCTGGAGTTCATACTGACCATGGTGGGCTATGCCGTGGGACTGGGCAATGTCTGGCGCTTCCCCTACCTCTGCTACAAGAACGGAGGGGGTGAGGCTTTTGATAACAATGAAACAAACAAACAACAACAAAAACAGCAACTACAAGAGAGAGAGAGAGAGAGAGAGAGAGAGAGAGAGAGAGAGAGAGAGACTGGGAGAGAAAGAGAGAGAGACACACACACACGCGCGCGCGCACTCACACACGCACGCACGCACACACGCACACACACACACACACACACACACACACACACACACACACACACAGTGACACATACTACAGACAGACCGATAGACCGTTAAAAACACACACACACACACACACACACACACACACACACATATATATATACGCACACACACACACACACACACATATATATATACAGACACACACACACAGAGAAACGGATAGAGACACACACAGACGGACAGACAGACAGTCAGTTAGTCACAGAGAGAGAGAGAGAGAGGGGGGGTGCAGAGAGAGAGAGGGGGTGCAGAGAGAGAGAGAGAGAGAGGGGGGTGCAGAGAGAGAGAGAGGGGGTGCAGAGACAGAGAGAGAGAGTATTTTGTGGGGTAGTCGATATGCCAACGTTCGCATACGCAATTTTTGCCATATGTTTATTTGTTTGGTGATGGCTGTTTGTTTGTGTATTTCTTTGTTTGTTTGTTTGTTTCTTTTTTTTAAGAACCTTACAAGTTTGTTATACCGACGTTTTTTTTCTCTGTACTTGAACAATGGGTTTAGAAGCATGTGGATCGGTTTCTCGTTCTCTTTTTATATTTAGTCAAGTTTTGACTAAATATTTTAACATCGAGGGAGAATCGAAACGAGGGTCGTGGTGTATGTGCGTGTGTGTGTGCGTGTGTGTGTGTGTGCGTGTGTGTGTGTGTGTGTGTGTCTGTGTGTGTGTGTAGAGCGATTCAGACTAAACTACTGGACCGATCTTTATGAAATTTGACATGAGAGTTCCTGGGTATGAAATCCCCGAACGTTTTTTTCATTTTTTTGATTAATGTCTTTGATGACGTCATATCCGGCTTTTCGTGAAAGTTGAGGCGGCACTGTCACGCCCTCATTTTTCAACCAAATTGGTTGAAATTTTGGTCAAGTAATCTTCGACGAAGCCCGGACTTCGGTATTGCATTTCAGCTTGGTGGCTTAAAAATTAATTAATGATTTTGGTCATTAAAAATCTGAAAATTGTAAAAAAAAAATAAAAATTTATAAAACGATCCAAATTTACGTTTATCTTATTCTCCATCATTTGCTGATTCCAAAAACATATAAATATGTTATATTCGGATTAAAAACAAGCTCTGAAAATTAAATATATAAAAATTATTATCAAAATTAAATTGTCCAAATCAATTTAAAAACACTTTCATCTTATTCCTTGTCGGTTCCTGATTCCAAAAACATATAGATATGATATGTTTGGATTAAAAACACGCTCAGAAAGTTAAAACAAAGAGAGGTACAGAAAAGCGTGCTATCCTTCTTAGCGCAACTACTACCCCGCTCTTCTTGTCAATTTCACTGCCTTTGCCATGAGCAGTGGAGTGACGATGCTACGAGTATACGGTCTTGCTGAAAAATGGCAGCTACTTGACTACATATTGTATGTTCGCCTTACGCGACTTGTTTATATTAAGATAATATTTTTCACCGCTTTCGTGTTTGTGGCGAAGACATCAAACTATGCACCTTTGACGCTTCTGTTCTGCCCAGAGATTATCGCCAAAGACTGAGAACAGTAACGCTTTCTAAGCTTAGTTCATTCCAGTACCATGGGCGGGGATGTAGCTCAGTCGGTAGCGCGCTGGATTTGTATCCAGTTGGCCGCTGTCAGCGTGAGTTCGTCCCCACGTTCGGCGAGAGATTTAGTTCTCAGAGTCAACTTTGTGTGCAGACTCTCCTCGGTGTCCGAACACCCCCCGTGTGTACACGCAAGCACAAGACCAAGTGCGCACGAAAAAGATCCTGTAATCCATGTCAGAGTTCGGTGGGTTATAGAAACACGAACATACCCAGCATGCTTCCTCCGAAAGCGGCGTATGGCTGCCTAAATGGCGGGGTAAAAACGGTCATACACGTAAAAGTCGTGGGAGTTTCAGCCCATGAACGAACAAACAAACAATTCCTGTACCATAAAGGTTTGTCTGTCTTTCCACATTGAAAACCACTGTCTTCACCCCCCGCGGGTTAGGGGGAAGAATTTACCCGATGCTCCCCAGCATGTCGTAAGAGGCGACTAACGGATTCTGTTTCTCTTTTTACCCTTGTTAAGTGTTTCTTGTATAGAATATTGTCAAGTTTTGTAAAGATTTTAGTCAAGCAGTATGTAAGAAATGTTAAGTCCTTTGTACTGGAAACTTGCATTCTCCCAGTAAGGTAATACATTGTACTACGTTGCAAGCCCCTGGAGCAAATTTTTGATTAGTGCTTTTGTGAACAAGAAACAATTGACAAGTGGCTCTATCCCATCTCCCCCCTTTCCCCGTCGCGATATAACCTTCGTGGTTGAAAACGACGTTAAACACCAAATAAAGAAAGAAAAACCACTGTCTTGGTCGACGTAGCCTACTTGTGAATGCAATGGCCTGTTTTTTTCATAAAGTAAAGGTTTCAGTAACTTACCATTCTTGTATGGGTTTGCTTTGGTGTTTTTTTTAATTCTGAATTTTTGAACGTTGGATTTTTGTTCCTCACACGTACTGATGCAGGTGCCTTTCTGGTTCCCTACGTCATCTGCCTGGTTCTGCTGGGCATTCCGGTGTTCGGCCTGGAGGTGTCCTTTGGTCAGTTCGGAGGACGTGGACCTATCAGCATATGGGGCCTCACACCCACCTTCAAAGGTAAATCGTATCTCGATAGACAAATGGAGACACGCTCAAAACCAAGCTAGGATAACAAAAGCGACATTGTACAAACTATGCATCGCTTCAACATTGGATAACTTGATCATTTTGATTCCATGAGGCAAAGTGACGTCGGGGCAAGACTAAAACTCTTATTTAAGCGGCTAACTATAAGCAAGGCCTTCCCTGCAAGGATCTAAACATTTTGATATGAGTGTTTTTTAATTAGTGTTTGTCTGTGCACTTCAAAGACTGCTGGGTCGATATATTTGTGAACGTAACGATTTGTTTTGTCAATAATCAAACGTTTCAACAACATATACCTTCCTTGTGATTCTGAACTTTGGAACGTTGGGAGGCTATTTGTTTTTGGATTTATAAAATGCATTGATGCATAAATGTTATTTCCTTGTTGTTTGTTTGTTTGTTTGTTTGTTTGACCAAAATATGAAATTTTACATACATTTCGAAGTGATTGTTCAACCCTGTTACTGACGTTCCGGATGGCGACGCACTCCACCCCCCCCTACCCCTGAATGAAACTCGACTAGTACATTCCCAATGACGACCCCTCCATTTAACGACCAATTTCCTGGACATTTCCAAGGTCGTAATTGGAAGGTTTTACAGAATTGGTAACGTTGTCATATCTGTTGGCAGGCGTGGGGTACGCAGCAGTGATGGTGACGGTGATTGTGGCGATCTACTACACCGTCATCATCTCCTGGGCCCTGTACTACCTCGTCATGTCCATGGCCGCTGTGCTGCCCTGGTCCCAAGAGCTGTGTACCGACTGTCGCTGTATTGTGTACGGGTACGGTCGCAGCGAGGGGGTTAACGCTAACGCCACGGCTTTGATGAACGTTACTGCGGCGGTCAATTCCACGGGGCTGAACTGCTGTGAGAGAGTTGTTTGTTTGTTGGTTGTTGTTTTTGTGGTGTGTGTGTGTGTGTGTGTGTGTGTGTGTGTTTTTCTGTTGTTTTTTTCCCTTTCTTTTGGTATGTCCGTTTTTGTCTGTTTTTGTGATGTGTGTTTTTGCAGGTTTTTTTTCGGTGTTTCTGTTTTGTCGGTTTTTGTGGTGTGGGGGATGGTGGTAGTAAAGGAGGAGGGGGGTCGGGGGTATTGTATGGGGTTGGGTGTTGTGTGAGTGCTTGTGTGTTTATGTGTGTGTGTGTGTGTGTGTGCGCGCGCGCGCGAGTGTGTGCGTGTGTTAGTGTGTGTGTGAGTGTGAGTGTGTGTGTGTGTGTGTGTGTGTGTGTGTGTGTGTGTGTGTGTGTGTGTGTGTGTGTGTGTGTATGTATGGGCTTGTATGTGTGAATGCGCGCGCAGAGAGAGAGAGAGAAAGAGAGAGAGATAGAGAGATAATAATCATTGTTGATTATATGTTCAATGTTTGATTGTAATGTTTTTATTTGTTAAAACTGTATACACATTACTGACAATATTATACAAGTCACTATATATATATTCAACGGGGCTGCTGCATGTGGGAACAATTATAAAACTATTTGTCTTTCGTTTTTCAGCGGCATTCAACAGTTCTGACGCCCTGTCTCCGAGCGAAATTTACTTCTAGTAAGGAGAGTTTAACACGTTTATTAAACTTAAGTTGGCAGAAAATGTAATCATTCCCTGCAGAAAAAAAACCCATTTGCTAATACCCCCATTCCACACAACCGTTCTAGGTCCCGTTCCCGTACCGACGAAGGAACAGTGCGGGCACAGGAGGGATCGGGAAGGAACCGCAATGGAACGTAACTGATCGTTAACGGAACTGCTTTGAACGATAGGGTCGGTAGGGACGGTTGAGTTTGGGCTGCATGTTCAAATTTTAGCCGTTCCCCTCCCGATCAGAATGAACGGTAATGGAACCTTAAAACCCATCGGTAACGGAACGCTTGGATCGTTAAAGGAACTTAAAACAACAGTAACGCAACGGTAGCGCTCTCACACACTGAGTTGTCATACCCGCATTCCACACATCCGTTGTAGCTTCCGTTCCCAGTCGTCCTATTGTCAGACGTTGCTCAAAGATGCCAAAAACGGCCGTTTGCGCAGCGTTCCATTGTTGTGGCAGCCGTCCTTGGTCGGTACGGGAACGGGACCTAGAACGGTTGTGTGGAATGGGGGTATTAGCATGTGTGGTACATCACTTGCAGCTTTTGTTCTTTAGTCATCAAAAATTCCCAATTTCAACCATCAGAACCAGGAACTCGAATCTTCAGAGAATATAAGACTTCAAACTTCATGACCCTTATTAATAATGTTGAATTCATTTGTATTAACACACCTGCATTAAAAGCTGGTATTCGACTCAACTCAACTCAACGATTTGACCATCATTACCTGGGATAAGAAAAACTTCTCTCGCAGTGTCAGATTTAAAACTGCCCAGGCCGACTAAAGTCTTTATACCAAGACGTTAGACCGTGGTCGTTTGAAATGCATGAATATTAATAGCGCGTTGTGGTTACATCGACTGCGTCCGTTAGCAATACCTTTCAGGTAAATCACACCTTACATTCCGTTTTAAGACCATTGCCTGAAAATTGAAAAAGGAAAGTTTTTTTCTTCTGAATTCCTTAAAAGGAAGGAGTATCCTCACTGCAAAATTCTTATTCTCTAAACTCCACTCACTAGGCAGGTTAGGTAGTTGAAATGCCTATTCATGAAACTTTCTTTTATTTTTTTATTTTTTGTTTTAGAATGTTAGAAATGTAGTCCTTTTTTGAATTCTACTCACATGGATTCTGCTGGTGTGTGTGCGTGCGTGTGTGCGTATGCTTGCGTGCCCGTGTGTGTGTATTTTACAACACAGCGAAAATGTGCTGAAAAGATCATCATCCATAGCGGAGCCAGGCGATGTGCAGATTCATCTCCTGATCGCTCACGTCATCGGCTGGGCCGTCGTGCTGCTCGTGCTGTCCAAGGGCATCCAGTCACTGGGCAAGGTACAGAAATAGTAATAGTAGTACAAGTAGTAGTAGTAGTAGTAGCAGTAGTAGCAGTAGTAGTAGTAGTAGTAGTAGTAGTGGTAGTAGTAGTTGTCAGGGCTGGATCGGGGGGAGGGGACGTCCTGGGTTTTCGGAAGCCCCCCCCCCCCCCCTCTTTACCTGGCAAATAAACTTTTTTTCTGAAGGAGAGAGTAAAAATACCCCTTTCAAATGCTAAACTTCACGAGCATCTTGGGCGCGTGGCCATCCTCCTGTACCCTTGCCTCACTTTGGAAGCCCTGCCCCCTATTATCCTCTAGGTCCAGCCCTGGTGGTAATAGTAGTAGTGCACGTAACGTTCATCTTCCCCTACATCCTGCTGACGGGGAGGGCCGCCATGTTGGAAGTCTTCTTGCCTTTCAGCTAGTACCGTTTTAAACATCACTGTCTTTATCTTTGATTTTATCACACTTGCACACTTAGGTAGTATACGTGACAGCCATCTTCCCCTAAATCCTGCTGACGGTGATGCTGGTGATCGAGGGCCGCCATGTTGGTAGTCTTCTGTTTGCCGTTCAGCTAATACCGCTTAAAAAAACTATTGTTACTGCTCTCTGATTTTAC
>NC_090246.1:16649465-16694465 GCF_037325665.1 Littorina saxatilis
GCTCTCACCATGTCTTCCAAAACCCATAAAAGCGGATTGTTCGCCACAAAGAAATCAGACGACAATTCAGCGACGAAAGATGGCCCGATTGAGCAGAGAAGACCGCCAAATTGCATTGGGTCGTTTACAAGCAGGCCAAAGTCAAAGTGCAATCGCCAGGCACTTCCACGTGTCCCAGAGCACCATCAGTAGACTGTGGGTCAGGTTTCAAGCCACTGGCTCCGTTGCTGACTTGCCACGAGCGGGAAGACCAAGGGCGACAACTGCTGCTCACGACCGCTTCATACGGCTCCGCCACCTCCGGAATCGTTTCCTGTCGGCCTCATCTTCTGTCCAGGCTCTCCCCGGGCCACACCGATTATCGGACCAGACCGTGCGGAACCGCCTGCATGAAGCTGGTTGGAGAGCTCGCAGACCTCACAGAGGAGCTGTCCTCACCCGCCGCCATCGCCAGAACCGAGTGCAGTGGGGCAACCAGCACCTTCGCTGGACCGTCCGGAATCACTGGAGACACGTGTGGTTCAGCGACGAGTCCTACTTCCTGCTCCAGCGACATGATGGTCGGAGGAGGGTCTACCGGAGAGTAAACGAACGTTACGCGCCCAACTGTGTGGATGAGGCACCCGTTCATGGTGGTGGAGGCATACCGCTGGAAGGAGCACCCTGGTGCACGTCCAAGGGCGCATAACTGCCCAGCGATACGTGGAGGAAATTCTGCGCCCACACGCCCTTCCTCTTCTGGCTGACCAGGATGCCATATTCCAGCAGGACAACGCTCGCCCGCACACAGCACGACTCACCACCCAGTTCCTCACCGACCACCATGTCCAGGTGCTTCCCTGGCCATCCATGTCGCCAGACATGAACCCGATAGAACACCTCTGGGATGAATTGGACAGACGTGTGCGCAGGCGAGAAGAAGCGCCGGCAAATCACCGCGATCTATTGCAGGCACTTCAGGAGTGGGACACCATCCCACAGCAAGATATCCGGCATCTGATCCAGTCCATGCCCAGAAGGTGCCGGGCAGTTGTTGCTGCTCAAGGCAGTCACACCCCCTACTGACTTGACAGCCTCGGCACCCAATCGTATTGATTGACTGATTGATTTGAAGATGCAAATGAACTGTGTGTGCATTCAACTGTGTCCATACCAAATTTCAAACAAATAATCTAAATATTGGATTTTCTGTTAATTTTTTCGAAAAATAAAACAAATTTGGCAAGTAGCAACTATGCGTTTCTTTTTTTGAACAGTATATATATTGAAATGTAATACATTATCTCTGTATGCAGTTCTCTGTGGTGGAAACCATCATGACGTCATTCATAGACGAGTTCCCGGAACAGCTGGGAGGTAAGAAGCGCAGCTTCTACTTCCGAATCTTCGTCGTGGTCGTCTGCTGTTTCCTCGGCCTGCCTATGCTCACACAGGTAAACTGCGCTCGGTCGGGATGGAGGTGAACTATGTGATATATTATAAAGTTTAAGTATCTGTTATGGTGTTACACGTGTAACCGTGCGCCAATCTACTTTCCTCTTTCGTACTGAACTCAAACACTAAAGCAGACGACACAAGTTATATTAACCAGGTTCTTTTATTCCATACGATGAAATGGGGAAAATGTGGGATAACGGGGGTTTATCTTCAAATACAACTTTCACTGTATAGGACTAAACAACTTAAAAAAAAACAATATTCTCACTCTTCATTCTAAAGCTACATTCTTCCCCTAAAGATACCCTTTAAAACACACCAAATCCTTTCCCCAAACTACACTCTACTCTAAATCCTCACTTTCAACTTTAATCCAAAAAAAAACCACAATGAGACTCTAATTTAAAACAAACGAAATCTAAAAAAACAAAACAAAAAAACAATTCTTTTTAAAAAAAACAAATCTACAAAAACTCTAACAAAATCTGACCAAAATCTCTCCACTAAATCTAACTACTCTTCACTAACAAAACCTAGTCTATAAAAACAAATCTACGCCCCACTAAAAAAGAAAAGACCTAACTAAAACCCCGTCGCACACTCGGCCATCCTGCAAACACAGAATGCACGCCGTAAGCATACGTAAACAAATCAACAATTTCAACTACCACAAACGAACTCATTAAACAACAAAACACATCATTCCTACCAAATAACATGCCTACAATACCGTTTTCTCAAACGACGGTCTTCTAAAAGCATTCACACACAAAAATCTTCCCAACCATTCCAACTCACAAAACAATCTACTTGAACATTCAAATAAATCCTCCCCCCAAGCAGCATACTATTCTTTTCACCGCCTACCCATTTACAGAAAGAAAATTGTTTTAACCTACCAGCAAAAGAATCCTCACATCCCGGAAAGATTTCCGGCCGTGACAGACATGTCACACAACGGCATTGAAAACACGCCGCACCAAATACACGTCTTCTTCCCTCAAAGATTCCAAGCAAAAGCACAGTTTTAGCGTTCACATCCTGTGCGCCGGTGTCACAAGATTAACCCATTCAACTCGAGGGGTGTCAGGCAGCCCCACTTTCTTTAGTTAGTGCCTAACGTCACCTTCAACTATTCAACTTTACATCGCGGCGGAGGGAAAAAGGGAGATGGAACAAAGCCACCTGTCAATTGTTTCTTGTTCACAAAAACATTAATCACAAAATTTACTCCAGAGGCTTGTACCAAAAAAACAATCGTTTTACCTATGCAAATTTTAGAATCGGCTATTCCGCGAGACCAATTCAATAGAAATGAAACTCAGTCTCGGAAACCTTAATGGATCCCCGATAGTATAGAGGTACCACGAGTTCACACGGATGCACAAAAGTGCATGTGTACCGTAACTGTCGTTCCCAAGCTCACACACGTTTGATTAACACAAAGTGCTGACCTTGAGGGGTCAGGATGTCCCTCTTGTCTCGACTGAGAGAATTTGAGTCAGTAATTGTAGTGATAGTAGTGTCGGTGATGGTGCTGTTCTTAAAGTAGCTGCAGATGCCGTGGTCGACTGGGCGTTAAGCAAACAAACAAACAAACAAAACGCTGCAGATGGATTGCACTGAGTGGTGAATGCTCATAATGGTTACGTGACAAGGCTGTGACACAGGGATGTGACAGGGATACTGTCTCCGACTCTGTAAATGAAGTTGAGCCGTGTCCATCCCGGTCTGGATTGGAACCCGTCACCCTAGGATCACAAGTCCAGTGCTGTGCCAACTGACCTACTTGACCCCTGTCATCTGTAATCAATGTTAGGGACATTTTCTGTCACCGGGCCCAGGCAGGAGTTGGTAGAACACTGGACTTGTCTCCCTAGGGTCACTGGTTCGAATCCAAACCGGGACGGACACCGGTCACTTTTATGTGGAGACTCAGAGACGGTATCCATGTCCCGCCCCCGTGTCACCATAGTGGAACTTATATATGACCTTGCACACTACGCAGACACACCTGGGTAGCGCGACTCTTGTTGCTGCTAGCTTTCCACTGAGAGGAAGCGACCCGAATTTCCTAGCAATGGGATATTAAAGGAAGTAAAAGGAAATGAAATAAAACTACAAAGGAATTGTTTGCAGGGAGGCTCCTACTTGCTGGACCTGGTCGACAACTACGTGGTTGGCTTTCCAACCCTCTTCGTCGGATTCTTTGAGCTCATCGTCATTGCATGGATCTACGGTGAGTTTCATGATAATTGCATCATTTTATCTATGAGGAAACGTATGCTAAGGTCGTATGATATTAGAAGAAATATGCTAAATATATCATGTCAGTATAAAGACGTCACGTGTAGCTTGACTCAATGTTTGCCAGGACAATCAACTCTACCACCACCCATACAGGCATGAGACCAAGGGTAGGGCGGATGGTGACGAGAGAGGTGGAGGGACGGGGAATGTTTACAGTGCCGTGTGCCGGGCTGTGAGCAGTGCCCAACAATGTTTAGCTCAGGCACCGTCGCGGCAGACGGCCCTTAGTTCTATGCAGGAAAATGCAGCGCGCTATTCTGGCCATCTGGCCAACTGTCGTCCTCATCTCTAAGGCAGACTGATACCAAGAGTTGTAAGTTACACACGCCTTCAGGCTCAGGCATTTTCAAACGCTCGACTCAAGACTGCATACAATCCCGGCAAAGTTGTTTCCAGAATTCGTCTACTGTAGCGAAGAGGAATAATATGATATCATAGTATGAAAAACCACCGGCACGGTGGCCCAGTGGTAAGGCGTCCGCCCCGTGATCGGGAGGTCGTGGGTTCGAACCCCAGCCGGGTCATACCTAAGACTTTAAAATTGGCAATCTAGTGGCTGCTCCGCCTGGCGTCTGGCATTATGGGGTTAGTGCTAGGACTGGTTGGTCCGGTGTCAGAATAATGTGACTGGGTGAGACATGAAGCCTGTGCTGCGACTTCTGTCTTGTGTGTGGCGCACGTTATATGTCAAAGCAGCACCGCCCTGCTATGGCCCTTCGTGGTCGGCTGGGCGTTAAGCAAAGTAACAAACAAACAAACAAATAGTATGATAAGAAATATGCTCGTATCAGTGTTGCCTCACATCACAATCTGGGAAAGCCAGCACACAAACCAAACAACCAATGGATGTTTCAGCAAATAACTTTGTGAAGGTTTTTATTCGCTGTCGAAATGCAGTGTCTGCTCGATATGATAAGGTTTTCTTATGAAAGCATGCACATAGGAGACCTTTTCATGGTGACACTATCCGCGTGTTTAAAATCTTGCCTCGCTTTCAAGGAATACAACTCTTTCACATCGCAAAAAATCCCTCACAGATTTATTTCCCAACATTGTCTATTATAAGAACATCCGACCAAACAACCGCATAAACCAAACAACGTAACTTTGTCGGTGTCAGAACTGATACGTAATGATGTTTCTTCAGCTACGCCTGAAGTCTTCTCAAAACAGCGAAGCCGGACACTATCTTGCATCTCCAGGGCCGGACCAAGTTCGTTTGAGGGGGGTTCCAACTGAAGGCAGGGGTCCAAAGTCCACATTTTTTTTTCTCTGACTGAGAGGTACATTGGATGGGCCAGGGGGGGGGGGGGGGGTCCGGAACCCCAGGAACCCCCCCCCCCCCCCCCCCCCAGAACCGGCCCTGCATCTCCTCACTTGTACGTTTCTTTATAACTAGTCGTTTTCCGGAAATAACTCTGTCAGGATTGTCAAGCGTCGTGCTTAAGTGAGACACTGCATAACATATACATCGGAGTCAGTTATTCGCTTTATTTGTTGGTTTTAACTGGTCGACCACGGACTTGTTTTTGTTTGGCTCACTATAACCGGACATGACTACAGCGGGGCGCAACTCTTCCACAACGCTCGGAATCCCTGACAGAGTTATTTCCCCAAATCGTCTATTGCAGCAAAGGGAAATAACTAACTGGATAATAATGTCGTTTCCTTGGCCCGTGCAGGTCACAAGGAATTCTCTAAGGACGTGAAAGCCATGATCAAGCGGGGGCCTTACAAATACTTCATCGTCTGCTGGGTCTTCGTGTCTCCTGTTATGCTGCTGGTATGTTATATGACAAGTTTAGCCTAGATTTTGAACAAAAGAACAGACAGATTCACACAGGTATACACGCACGCACACACGCATCATCAGGCACGCGCATACGTGTACAGTAAACACGCACACACACACACACACACACACACACACACACACACACACACACACACACACACACACACACACACACACACACACACACACACACACACACACACACACACACACACACACACACATTCGCATACACGCAAGCAAGCACGCATGAAAGTCTCACTTAGTCAAATAACAAGACATGCCAAAAGTAAAATTTGAAACTGAAAACATGTTCATTTATGATTATTTTGACACTGACTTCCAATGTAAGACCCAGCAGGACGGGACCATATAGTGATATATTTTGTTCCAAGATAGATGAAAACATGTAAAAAATCTGAAAATAAGTGTAAGAGTCACTGAGGGATTCACTGAGCTTTAGCATGAAAAAACACACATAGGAACACAGTGATTTGATGGACTTCTTGAAGGAGCCTACCTGATGTATTTCTTTCCGAGTGAAAGTGGTACAGTATTCGTGGTCAATATTCACAATCGTCGATTTATTTTCAGGGTGTGATCATCTTCAAGGCATACCAGTACGTGCCCCTGACGGCCAACACGACGACACACTACCCCGTGTGGGCGGAGGTGCTGGGCTGGGGGGTCATCATCTTCCCCATCTCCTTCATACCTGGATGGTTCTACTACTACAGCTGCAAAGGAGGCCTCTGGACGGTCAGTACTGTGATACCTGTCTTGAGGGGACACCTGTAAAACCAGGCGTTGTTGTTGTTGTTGTTGTTGGTAGTGGGGGTGGTGGTGGTGGTGGTGTTCCTTCATACCGGGATGATACTACTACAGTCTGGACGGTCAGTACTGTGATACCTGTCTTGAGGGGACACCTGTAAAACCAGGCGTTGTTGTTGTTGTTGTTGTTGTTGTTGTTGTTGTTGTTGTTGTTGTTGTTGTTGTTGATGTTGTTGTTGAGAGTCTTGGGAACTCAAGCAAATTCTTGTCGTGTACTCTATGTTTGATCGACATTCAACATTCACAGTGACTGTTCTCTTGCATTCCGTACACCTGGACACATAAACACACATTTGCATGCCTTCCATCTTTGGAGCTCAAACTCACTGCCGTCTTGCATGCTTCTTTCTGTCTCAGAAAATGAAAGAGCTGCACCAACCCCTCGACTCATGGACCAGCCGTCGCCAGCTCTCCAACGACCCTGAAATGCGCCCCAAGACACCGACCTCCGAAACCTCTCCCGAGATGTCCATGATCTCAACTCCCGGAGACACCCACCTCCCCGACCAACTCCCGGGCTCCCACGGCAGTCTTCCTATAAAGCTTCCTCGCTACCATCAGGAGGCTGGGGACTTGATCCAGGACAGTGGGGTGCAGGGGGTCTACACCCCCCGGGGGAACCCTGAACGGTTTGCTGGGTACGAGAACAGAGCTTACGACGGTGAGCCGGTCGAAGAGCAAAAGACAGAGTTTTGAAAACTGTACTAATAGGCTTAGAGGTACCGATATTTTCTTTCTTGTGTAAACTGTTATGTTCACCGCCGCAGATACGTTACAGTTTAAAGGCATAGAAAGCTGATGAATATACACGCTAATTGCTTTACCCAGAGCTGGAGACAGACTAAATTAAGTTCCCTGCAAAACATTGTGGTCTAGGAGCCCTTAAATGTTGAGATATTTGAATTTTTATTTTGATCTAGATGGTCCTATTTATAGATTTGGCAACACATGTAACGTTGATGCAAGGGAGCTAACACCGCGGCTTTGTTGACATCCTCACTTTTTCAGAGGCTAGAACAAGCTGTAATGCATGTATTATGGTCCGCGCATGGTGACATATCGTCATTATATGGTCTTATGGTGCGTTTGACATCGATTGTGGGCAAACTACACTTTGTAAACACGGGAGTGCGTTAGTATGCCTTTAAAACAATAAAAATGACAGGGCCGGATCTGGGGGGATGGGGGTGGGGGGTCCTAAACACACGCCAAATATCAAAAGCCTTGCATCTTCTCGTGCAGAGTTGGATTCAAAAATAAATAATTTCGGAAATGTCAACCTGCTGAATTAGTCTAGAAAAAAAACACCTCTCTGCGCAAAAGTGAGTCACGCTGTGGATTCTTGGTTTTTGTCTGAATACAAGGACGCCCCTTTTCCACAATGCGACAACCGGGACAGCCCCATATAGCGGTGAACATAATCACGCGGGAAGTTAGGACAGTGCCTTTAACTGTGGGTGAGGTCTGTAAACACTGGAACCCGCCTTGTACGACTTCCACAAATCTGATAAAATGTGACCCTCCACCACGGAATGAGTCGCATGTCACCTTTGCATGATTTTCATATTATTACATTTTCCTTAAGAGTTTTGTATGCTCTATCCAGTGGTGAAAACCGTTTTAGAAAAGAGCGAAAACTGTTTGAGTTATAAGCCTGTGACTAAGGTGACCCTCACACTGTTACCAGACACTCCCCGGACTTATATTAAGCCTAGCGCAGAACCGCGCGAGGTGACATGCGACTCATTTCGTGGTGGAGGGTCACAAATTAGGCCTGACAAGGAGGTTATAATCATCAAATCTGAAGAAAAAAACAAAGACTTAAAAAGTGGGAGGTCTTAAATTAAAGCGGGGGCGGGGGTCGTTAAAAGGGAAGTTACACTGTACTGGCTGAATCACGCGACAACTACTTAACCTCCGCTCACCCTACCCAACGCAATCCCATATCACGAACATCACCGCCAGATCGCTCCATCGAGACGTTAACGATGAGGATGCATTGGAGAACAATTAACACAGGGATAGGTTGGTATTTTTGGGGGGGTTTTCCCCTCAACGCAAAACATTGCGTTTGGTGGATGAACGGGTTGAGTTACCTGTTTAGTTGGGAAATTGGGTTTCACCATAATATTGCTAGCTTCTCCATTATTTTCGTTTGGTTTTTAGTTCTTTGCGAATACAATTCCAAATATCAAAACGCTGTGAAATGTTTTCCGTTGTCGATTACACTGAGACGATTAACTGAAAGTAAAACGATATGATGTCTGTGCCATATGCGATGTCTGCCATTTTAAAATTGAAAAACACACAAACACACACGCGAGCACGCATACACGCGAGCACGCATACACACACACACACACATACACACACACACACACACACACACACACACACACACACACACACACTGTATGTCAGGAAAATATATATATAAGTCCAACTATAACATGTGTTTGAAAGCAAAATTGAATTCCTTTCAGGAGCCTCACATATATTCCCCATTGCGTGTAATGTTTTTGAGTTATATTCTATTGTGTGAATAAATAAACAGAATGTAATTTTTATACAAAATATTATCATACGAGAATTATGTTTGTGACATTGTTTGAGCAGAATTTGAGTGTGTGTGTGTGTGTGTGTGTGTGTGTGTGTGTGTGTGTGTGTGTGTGTGTGTGTGTGTGTGTGTGTGTGTGTGTGTCTGTCTGTCTGTCTGTCTGTCTGTCTGTCTGTCTGTCTGTCATGTTTCCGTGCGTGCGAAAAAAAAGTATTCAAGAAAGAGATAAGAGGGGGGAGTTCATTGTTGGTGAGGCTGCAGGGGCAGCTAGTTCATTCAGTTCACCGAAGTTGCTGTACTCCTGACGTTTGGAACACTGTATTGCGTACTTAACGAACCCCGCAGCACCCGACAAAACCGCCCCCTAGACCAAAACACAAACACGAACAAATATTTCTTTCAGCAACTTACGAATACGCCCTCCATCGCTAAAAAGTCTCAGTCCTCACGCGCTGATGCCACCAAAATGCCCAAACACCTAACACACATCGAAAATCGTTTAAAAACGTCTCTCAGCGCACAATCAACATTATATGCAACAAAACTCCGCGGCAGCAGTAGCCGGCTGTGCGAACAGGCACGACCAGAGCTCTGTAATTCTCTTGGCTATCGGATCGATAATGTAAAAGTGTATAGACCAGAGCCATTATCACCCAATTCCCTTGATAGAGCGTCCTATGGCGAGCAACTGGTGTCACGCTAAAATGTGATTTACATCTGGCCGCTTTCCTGGTCCCGATGGACCCCTTTACTCAGACTCGGGCCCGCGCTGCAATTGCTTGATTTTGCATAATATATCAGGTAGTTTTGTGTGTGTGTGTGTGTGTGTGTTGGGGAGAGGGGGAGGGGATGGGGGGAGGGGATGGGGAGAGAGAGAGAGAGAGACGGAGAGAAAGAGAGAGAGAGAGAGAATGTATGTGTGTGTTTTGTGTGTGTGTGTGTGCGTGCGTGCGTGTGCGTTCGTGCGTGTGTGTTTGTTTGTGTGTGTGTGTGTGTGTGTGTGTGCGTGTGTGTGTGTGTGTGTGTGTACGTTTGTTTGTTTATATGTGTGTCTATGCATGTGTCTGTCTGTTTGCCTGCGTCTGTCGGTACGTCTTTCTGTTTTTGAGCTTGTCACAGTGTCTGTGGTACGTGTGTGTGAGGGAGAGAGAGAGTGTTCGTGACACTGGGAAAAAAGACATTTATTTTTATTGTTCTGGAAGAGAGAAAGGGGGGGGAGGGGGGGTGGCTGAGAGAGGAGGAATTACATTTATGAAAGAGGGGCGCATTTTTATTGTTTCTCGGGACTGAAAGGTTTCTGGTATCACAGGAGTATGCCGGCCTCGCTTGATTCATGATAATCTACAATTATTCAAAGGGGGAGCGTGATCAAGAATTCAGTTCAGTTGAAGAGTTTTCTGTGCTGTGTGATGTGTGACTAAGCTGTAGAGTCTGTGTAAGGAACGTGAACGAAATGTGTTGATGTTAGAAAAACGCAAGGGACATCCGTTAAACATTTTAATCTGTCTTCGTTTTGAATATTCTGACCAAAAACGAAATAGGGAATAATATTAGGAAACAAAGAAGGAATACTATTTTTCGAACCGCAGAAATTATGATAACTTGTTCTTTTGTCATTTTGTTGAAGTGAGCACTTTGTCTCGCATTTTGTTGAAGTGTGCACATAGTGTCGCAGTACGTCGTATTCTCATTGCTAAAAGCTTCTCTTTTTAGTGACCTTCTGTATAATATCAGCGTATAACATCAATGACATCCGGGACATACAACATTGGCTTCCGGTACACAGTGCTGCACAATGGAGTGCTAATGGTGACCTTTCCGCCCCGCTGATGCATGTATAACTAATCGGCTTTTCTTTTCCTTTTTTTTTTATACACGTTCACCGAATTACTGGCATGTCGCAGTGTCACACGAAGTTGCAATGGTATGAGTCTTTCTATCGAGTCTTGCAATGACTAGCAGGATTATTGTTGTGATGGTGTATTTAGATTTCTTAAAAGCAAAAACAATAAAACAGTACATAAGGTAGGCAAACCCCATGGATTTTGAGCGAAATTGCGATGTTTTGTGTGTGTCTGTATTCGCGCTACAAACTTGAATCAAAACCGATTTGTGCACAACTTGCTAGGTGAATTATTAAGGAATGCAGGGTGCACATTTCAGTAACTTATCAAGTTTCAATGGAGAACACGTGTACATGGAAGTACACGTACAGGAATGAAATACGGTGCATGCAGTTGTGTGACCGTTGTCCCAGGGATTTTCCATTTCACAAAAAAATCGGCAAGAAATTAGACAGTTTAGTGAAAAAAGTTGACTAGCGTAGAACCCCTCAATCACAGCACAGAAAGAAGAAACGACTGCTTTGAGTATGATTTATAAGGCGTAGAAGCTAGCATAGGCAGGCATAAAAAAAACGCAAGAAGTGTGCTCAAAAGAGGAAAAGACATAGCAAGTGTGCTTCAAAGAGAAAAAGACGTAGCAAGTGTGCTCAAAAGAGAAAAAGACGTAGCAAGTGTGCTCAAAAGAGAAAAAGACGTAGCAAGTGTGCTCAAAAGATAAAAAGACGTAGGAAGGGTGCTCAAAAGAGAGAAAAAAAACGTAGGAAGGGTGCTTAAAAAAAATAAAAAGATGCAGGAAGTGTGCTCAAAAGAGAAAAAGACGTAGGAAGTGTGCTCAAAAGAGAAAAAGACTTAGGAACTGTGCTCAAAAGATAAAGCCTCTGAGAAAATATGACAACAACCTGTGTAAAACCGTCGACTCTTTTTGAAATATATGCCCAGAAGCTAATGGGTGTGAGAATAACAAGTATACATTCTGAAAACGTAGAAGTCTCAATGCCTATAAGTATAACAAAAAGAAAAATAATTCTTTATAAAAATAAAACCGCACTTGAAATCTATCATCCGTCTTCTGTAAAGCTTTATGTGGACCACATAAGCTCTGTTCAAGTTATTGCAGGGAATAAGAGCATTCTTCAATTTGGACATAATCCTACCTAAAATCATCAACTTCCTTTTCAGAATGGGAGTACTGAATTGATATTGCAGCTGACCGTAGGTGTCAGCTTAAAAATAAAATTAATTCAGAACAAATTCTCACTTTGCACAGAAATCAGCCAGACTAAAGATTTTAGGTATGTGTCCTAGTGGTATAGGACGCTCGTATTCCATGTAAAATCCTGGACGGGTCTATGGTGTTTTACACGGCGGTTTACACAGAAACGGGTGTACCCTTAATGTCAACAAAACAAACGCAACAACGTTGTCAAAATGTCTTTCTTGCGACAGAAAGGTGTAACGTTTAATTGATGTCAAGTTGAATACAAAGTTAACCTCTTCTAACCAAACCGATATCTTGAATGTGTGCGATATAATGATGATAGATAACTTTTCTATAGCGCGAGTCCCATCAATTGGCTCCAGGCGCTTTACAATTTCACGTGCACTCCTCATTGACTGAACAAAGGTGCTAAACACCAGTCCTGCATACGCTTTAACAAGTGTTGTATTTCTTTAAGAATGTGTGATTTTAACAATCCAAAATGTCGAGAGAGGTCCAAGGGGCAGGGATTATTATCCTGACAGTGATGTCGACGCTTAGCATCGTGTGTTCTGCAACTTATTTGAACAGCACAGGTAAGGAAAACTTTTTTTCTCTCTCCTATATCTACGCCATTGAATAATATATACACTACCGTGATGAAGAAAAGAAAAGAAGTCATCAATTTACAAAAGAGAGAAGAAAAACAAATATGAAAAGTTAAAAAGTCAAGATAACGTTTTCATGTACAGTACATTAGGGGGCAAAAGAAACGCAACTCATTCGCGCCCACTGTTGCAATTGATGTTTTGTCATTTTCAAATTGTCGTAAAATATGAACTTGATACGGTACATCAAAAAGAAAAACAGATTCGTGGGGGTTAGTTTACTGGCTGTACCATAAGTGCATAGTATTTTATAGTTTTCTTTGTTTACTTTTTCATAAATTGTGTTATGCAGGGTAGAGGTCGAGCGAGTCGTGATTGCAGGCGAACGTGTCACTTTGACACGCTACATAAATCGTAACAATGCATATATATTGTTAAAGCAGGTAAAGGCAGTTGTAGGCGACATTCATCTATCAACATGAAAATGTAATTAGAATTTGTCAGGGCAAAGCAAAACAAATTATGCTGCAGGGCCAGTATGCAATAGTCGAGGTTAAAGGCTTTAGTCTCGGATAAACTTTACCCTCAATGCAGTTTATCCCTAATAGCAAAAGTTTTCAAATTAGACGCCTGCATATCGGTCCTGACGAATAAAGCTGGACAATACGTTATTTCTGAATAGCCAACAAATAAAAATCATGATTTCTTTTCACCCTGAACACGTCACTGATTTGCGACCAAGACGTCAGTACGGAAACCCAGCTAAGAACGGCCATCAGCGACTGCTTTACAGAGAGCCTTGTCAACAGTCACAAAGACGTCATCGCATACGGGAATGACGTCAGATTGAGGCCTTTTGACTGGTGGCCACCCAGACCAGTGACTGTCAACATGATACGAGTTCTGATGAGTCTATGCAGGTAAACGGATGCAAACTGTTAAATATTTACAATTTATTTGGTCCTTTCTTGTTATATTTGGCAACAAACTTGGCCCGAAGTCTGTTTGGTCTGTCCAGCTGTGGCTTATTCTCGGGTATCAGTCTATCTTTCTGTTCCTTCTTTTTATTTTTATTTTTATTTTTTATGTTTCTATTGACTCATTATCATTCTGGTTTGTTTTTATGATTATTTGTCCATGTACACGTTTTACTAAGTGCTTGTTTGCTTGTATCGTAGAGTTCACAATAGCAGGTCGAAATGATTGTTACTTTTTTGACTTTGTCCGATTTATCCACGGGCTGTCCATTTTCCGCAGGTTGACTGCTCAAGAACAATTGTTCTTTCTTTATTTCCGGTAGATGCGGTGGTGAGAACCAGATTAGCTTTTATCTATAGTGTATGCCCTTCTCTCTGTTTGTTTTTGTTTTGTTTTATGCTTAACGATTACGCGTTTTGCAACGTTCTCATCAGGTCGGAAGACTTAAGAGCAAGTACAAACCATTGCATAAGTGACGTATACCTCTCGGCGTCCGGAAGTGACCTTAATATCAACCTGGCGCTGACACAACTTCCGCTTCCGGAGGTGTGGCACGAGTTGCAAGATCTCATTTGCATTTCTGGTGAGTTCGATTTGTTGCCAAGCATTTACTGACAAACACAAGAACACTGTGCCAATAGAAATCACATTTTTGACCGAGAGTACACTATGAGATGAGTTTGTTCAGATTTTGATTGTAGTGTCTGTGCCAAGGGGAACATCTTAAACAGTTGCCAAAATTAATAGTAAGCACCTTTTTGTCTCTCTTAAAATGGTTAGAGAAAGGCGTAGGTTTACAATCCAAATAAGCAGATTCAACACACTGCTTTAGACCCCCAAAAGTTTTTGTTCAAGACGGGAGAGACAGACAGTTGAACGGAATTGAAACGTTTTTCTCTCTCTCCAGGATTTACCGAATATGCACGCCGAAGCTTATATTAATCTGACCCTTCAAAGTACATATGCCTATCAAGCAACGAGTTCAGAAGTTTAAGCTACACTTAAAGGGTAACATATGTTGAGAGAGAGAGAAACAATGACAATGACAATGACAATGACAATTCTTTATTTAACGAGGGTAGTAGATTAAGCAGTGGTCTGCTTTTTTACGACCAGCCCTCGCCCTAAAGAGAGACTAACTACAAAAATGAAATAAAAATATACAAGATAAAAAAAAGAAAATAGAAAACTAAAATTCTACAGAGAGAGAGAGAGAGAGAGAGAGAGAGAGAGAGAGAGAGAGAGAGAGAGAGAGAGAGAGAGAGAGAGAGAGAGGAGAGAGAGAAGAGAGAGAGAGAGAGACAGACAGACAGACAGACAGACAGACAGACAGACAAACAAAGACAGAGAAAGGGACAGGGAGAGAGACACAATGTGAGATGGAGGGATGGTGATGGAGATATATACAGACACAGACAGGACAGACAGGACAGACAGAGACAGACAGAGACAGAAAGACAGATAGAGACAGACAGACAGACAAACAGGACAGACAGACACAGTCAGACAGACAGACAGACACAGACAGACAGACAAGACAGACAGAGACAGACAGACAGACAAGACCGACAGAGACAGACAGAGACAGACAGAGACAGACAGACAAGACAGACAGACAGACAGAGACAGACAGACAGACAGAGACAGACAGACAAGACCGACAGAGACAGACAGAGACAGACAGACAGACAGACAGACAGACAGACAGACATACAAGACAGACGGACAGAGACAGACAAAAACACAGATAATCTGTGTAAGCACTGCTAACGTACCACAAAAGGGAAAAGCTGTCAACTAACCTGCATTGTCTCTTTTCTCAGACAATCTGGTAGAAGATCTGCCATGCATTGCTCACCTTCAGTACTCGCTCAACCAATGTGTCAGCGAGCATCTCAGACGATCAACTGTTCAAGCAAGTCGGCGTTTTCTCGTCTGCAGGTCAGTTTACCTATACCTTCTTCTTCTTCTATGTTCATGGGCTAAAACTCCCACGTACACTCGTGGTTTTGCACGAGTGGGTTTTCACGTGTATGACCGTTTGTATCCCGTCATTTAGACAGCCATACGCCGATTGCGGGGGATGCATGCTTGGCATTTTCGTGTTTCTATAACCCACCGAACTCAGAGACATGGATTAAGGTATCTTTTCCGTGCGTACTTGGTTTTGTGCTTGCGTGTACACACGAAGGGGAATTAGCCACCAACAGGTGTCCAGTCTTTTGCGCGAGAGTAGAGCATCATTTCACTAGAACTTATGGCAAAAACCAACGGCTTGGCTTCTTTCGACGCACAGTGAGAATGTTCTGCTGGATCAGTTTCGTAGATTGACATAGGTATCAGTCACAACATTAATTCTGAAATTTTGAGAAAGAGAAAAATCCGAACTGCGCAGACAGCAGTTTGTTGATTGTTGATTTGTGTTCAAGTGAAATGATGATGCCCATTGCTTGGGTCAAGACATGGACGGATTTCTTGTTTGTTTGTTTGTTTGTTTGCTTAACGCCCAGTCCACCCCGAAGGGTGATATGAGGGCGGTGCTGCTTTGACATTTAACGTGCGCCACACACAAGACAGAAGTCGCAGCACAGGCTTCATGTCTCACCCAGTCACATTATTCTGACACCGGACCAACCAGTCCTAGCACTAACCCCATAATGCCAGACGCCAGGCGGAGCAGCCACTAGATTGCCAATTTTAAAGTCTTAGGTATGACCCGGCCGGGGTTCGTTCGAACCCACGACCTCCCGCTCAATGGGCGGACGCCTTACCACTAGGCCACCGTGTTGCGGTCGGATTTCTTGTAGTTCTCTACATGGTCTGAATAGCAATACAGGTAGCTTATACAGTAGTAAAATCATATCACAGGTGTAGGCTACTGGCACAGAAAAAACACAACTTCAATAGGCTTACCATGAATGAAGCGATACGAGTTTTACATTTTTACGAGTAGTAAATGTGAAAGAAAAAGCTCACAATATCAGGCGTATTTTTTTTTATTAGCTTCTAATAGTTCTTTTCTGCTCCTTCTAGTCTGAGTAAGGCCCGTTTGGTACAAAGGTTGATTGATTTATTACAACAAAAAATGACGTTAGACTTTTTCATCGTGGATCGTGGGGTTAATTAATAATGAAAGACCAGAATTAAGATGAATTTGTTTGTGAACAAAACAAGAAAGGAAACCGAGTCTTACACACACAAAAATCAACAAAATGAACATGTGCGTTGAGATATCTTCAAAATAGTTTAAGTATTGCGCTTGACCGCTTATGCACAAAATTTACAGTTTTCGATAAAACTATCTTGTTTTTTAATTCGACACATACATTGACTTTGCCCTGACATCGTGTGTGTGTGTGTGTGTGTATATATGTGTGTGTGTGTGTGTGTGTGTGTGTGTGTGTGTGTGTGTGTGTGTGTGTGAACTTTTTTTCTTCTGTTTACTGGTAAAAGGCAAGTGGACGCTTCAGCAGAGTGCCAGCGACAAATCTACAGAACTTGTTCGCGGTGGTCTTCTAAAACTTTGGCTGCCGTGACCCGGAAGTTGAATCCTGCTCTTTGTCCGCCCCCTCCTGTGGCTACGTCATCAAGCACATCCTGTCACGTGATTACAACGACCTTGACTTTGTTGGCCATTTTCATTGTTGAGAGACTGTGTTGATGTGGTTTTGCTATCCGTTTTTGTTTTGTTTTTGCAATACCATGTTTGTTAAATGAGAGGGAGTCCAAGATTTACTGTTGATGTAATTTGTCACAGCTGTGTGTGCTCATGCGACTTTTTTAATTTTTATCTCAAAGATAGAGAGAGAGAGAGACAGAGAAAGAGAGAGAGTGTGCGTGTGTGCGTGTGTGTGTGTATATATGTGTGTGTGTGTGCATGCGAGCGTGCATATCTGCTGTCTGTCTGTCTCTGTGTCAGTGGCTGTTTTTCTTTATTTGGTGTTTAACGTCGTTTTCAACCACGAAGGTTATATCGCGACCGGGAAAGGGGGAAGATGGGATAGAGCCACTTGTCAATTGTTTCTTGTTCACAAAAGCACTAATCAAAAATTTGCTCTAGGGGCTTGCAACGTAGTACAATATCGGTATTACCTTACTGGGAGAATGCAAGTTTCCAGTACAAAGGACTTAACATTTCTTACATACTGCTTGACTAAAATTTTTACAAAAATTGACTATATTCTATACAAGAAACACTTAACAAGGGTAAAAGAAGAAACAGAATCCGTTAGTCGCCTCTTACGACATGCTGGGGAGCATCGGGTAAATTCTTTCTCGTCCCAACCAATATGGGACTCCCCCTAACCCGCGGGGAGTTAGGGGGAGTCAGCGATTGTTCTTCCGTACGTTGCAGGCGCGAGAGTATTTCTTCCTCTGCTTGCTTTACTCCATAAAGACATAGAATAGCTTTCATCGTGTTCCGTCTTTTTACACCAAACGCAACGAACGGCTGCTCTGTGTTAGCACATTCTGCCTTTACGCGAGTAGTACACGGTATCGGTTTCAGTTCACATTTGACCAGCAACCTTGTTGGCATCTAAAAAAAAAAATCTGCTACAAAGTAAAACGTACAGCTCTGCCGGTTCAAACCAGCCACTTCACAATTAGGCAGACAAACAGCAGCGTGTGACAGAGTTTACTGACAAAACACAATGGTTGAACACATACAATCGTAAATGCAGTGCATATGAAGTATATCTAACAGCAATTAAAACACATATCAACAATAGCTAGAAAAAATAACAATAGCAAGATAAATCAATAAAAAAAAGAAAGAAGTAATTATCAGCAATGGCGTGGAAGATGTGGATGAATGAGAAAGAGAAAAGTGATTTTTATCATAGTGACTTGTGAAAGTAAGATGAGAAGGGTAGGTGGGAGATTTACACAATTACTGCAGTCAATGCAAATCAAATACAAGAGTGTATATATAAAGATCTAATTACGACAAATTCAACATCAAAATAGCACGACAGAAAGATACTGAGTTTTGATCCAGTGAAGTGAAACAACATCACAAAAAAGCTTTTGTCAACACAGAAAGGTCACCACAAAAATTGAGCGAAATAAAAATAAAAATAAAATCTAACAATAACAAACATTAAAATTAACAAGAGAGAGAAACGGTCGAATCATATTTAACTCGGACACAATACGTGAACTTATTTGAAGAAGAGACGGACAAATGTTGACCAGCCGTTATATCTTCCGTTTAAGGAACAAAGACGGAAATTCTTGATTGCAAGTGTATTATATTAATATTATTTTGGTCACATTTCATAAGGGTCAAAGTGACCTTGACCTTGATCATATGTGACCAAATGTGTCTCATGATGAAAGCATAACATGTGCCCCACATAATTTTTAAGTTTGAAACAGTTATCTTCCATAGTTCAGGGTCAAGGTCACTTCAAAATATGTATACAATATTAATATTAATATTAATATTTGATGTAGATGAAATGACCGCTACTGTGGGTTTTTCTTCTCTTTGTCTTATCTACAATGCCTGTCTGTTCAGTGAAGCAGCCATGCGGTACAACCGATGTTGATCGATGAAAATGGGGTGTCGTAAAATATACCTTGTGTTGTATGAGTGATACCTTTAACTTGCAGTACAGTGCAATATAATTTTATGTCTCGTCTCATAGTCGACAGCCTCCTTCAGTGTTTTGAACAGTGCTCGGAATACTGGAATGAGTAGAATAAATGCAACCAGAAGAAAAAAGCTTCGACTTTATATTCGAAAAGTACAGACAGCACCTTTGTGCTAGCGAAACAAGGGTAGCATCAGAGTTAGCAAACTTAAGGATATCGCTACTGCACGCGTACAGATGTAAAGTATGTTTACTTATTCCCCCCTCTGCTTCTTTACCTCTGTAAACTTGTAGGGGTAGTTATTTTTCGATAATGACCCAGCAACCAAACAAATAACGACCCAGCAACAGCCTGAATCCTCAATAGTGCAATGGGTTGAGAAGCTGTTCTGTTTCGGTACTACTTTTTGCGACTGAAAAGTTCCGAACGCTCTAATGTACGAAGTATACATCTCTGGAGCAAACAATACAAACATACCGCATTTAAATTAACAACTACAGGCCTGAACACATGAATCTCCATATAAAATCCATGAGTTCGGTTGTTTTCTGAATCTAGATCAGACGTTCATCACAAGCAATTTCCCAAGGCAAGTAACTCATACTTTGTCCAGCGACAAGAGTAGTTCCCCTTCTTTTCACTCAGTTTCTTCGACAACAGACTGCAATCCGACGGTCAGTTTTCAACAATATTTCATTTAATAAACAGATCACACGCAACCAAATGCACACATCTCATCAATTTAAACAACATAAAGCGGTTTCATACACTATTTTCCCCAGAAAACTTAACTTCATACAGTTTTTAACGTTGGAACACGGGTGCAAAAGTTCGTCTGCTAGTCCCATTTGACGAAAGAACATTATCTTAACCGATACCAAAACATATACAGAACACACAATATCTGCCTTTGCCGCCACAGCAGAATAACAGCATATCTGTGTACTTGATTTTAGCCCAAAATAGGAAAACTGACAAGAAGTGTTAACAGAATGGAATGATTTGCACGGAACTATACAACCGCGCATTAATCGATCGCCTGCGCAGGTTGACTGGTTGAGAGAATAGGATTCGATCAAACTTTCGCAAAAAAACTCCTCTTTTCTTTGAATAACTGAAGAAAGGAGGAATAAAGAGGTTACACACCTCGTCTCAGTGATTATAAAAAATAATGGTCTCAGTTCGCGGTCATGAAAAAGCTCGCTAAAGCTCGCATTTTTCATGATCCGCTAACTTCGACCATTATTTTTAATAATCACTGAGACTCGGCATGTAACCTCTACTTCTTGAGGCCCGCTACCCAGTTTTTAAGGGTGTATACTTTTCTTCTCATGTAAACGACCTGACAGATCTGTCCAGGCTTTTACATGGACTAAGAGCATCCTTCTATGTGGTCACATACCACACATAATACATACACTCATATACCTCCGCTCTTTTCTGTGCAGACTGGGATCGTTTTGCTGAATCAATGCCGCAGATTGACATGGGTGTCAGTTGTGAAATGTATTCAAATACGATTCTAAGGGTGCACAGAAAGCAGCCGGGCTGTAAATTGTGTGTTGTGTGTTGTGTTGTGTTGTGTTGTGTTGTGTTGTGTTGTGTTGTGTGTTGTGTTGTGTTGTGTTGTGTTGTGTTGTGTTGTGTGTTGTGTTGTGTGTTGTGTTGTGTTGTGTTGTGTGTTGTGTTGTGTGGTGTGTTGTGTTGTGTGATGTGTTGTGTTGTGTTGTGTTGTGTGATGTGTTGTGTTGTGTGTTGTGTTGTGTTGTGTTGTGTTTTGTGTGTTGTGTGTTCCAAGTGAGAGAATGCTCTTATTGAAGGCAAAAAGCATGGACGGGTCCATCGTTTGTTTCAAAAAAGTCTATACATACATGGGAATGAATGTACAGTCCGTCAGGTTTTTTTCCCAATTGATACAAGCCACTGCTCCGTTTTGACAGAACTATCCAGTGTAAACTGACGATTTTGATGCTTTGCTTTGGTACAGACCATTGCTCAGTTTTGACAGAACTATCCAGTGTAAACTGACGATTTGATGCTTTGCTTTGGTACAGACCATTGCTCAGTTTTGGTATAACTATCCAGTGTAAAATGACGATTTTGATGCTTTGCTTTGGTACAGACCATTGCTCAGTTTTGGTATAACTATCCAGTGTGAAATGACGATTTTGATGCTTTGCTTTGGTACAGACCATTGCTCAGTTTTGGTATAACTATCCAGTGTAAACTGACGATTTTGATGCTTTGCTTTGGTACAGACCATTGCTCCGTTTTTATATAACTATCCAGTGTAAACTGACGATTTGATGCTTTGCTTTGGTACAGACCATTGCTCAGTTTTGGTATAACTATCCAGTGTAAACTGACGATTTGATGCTTTGCTTTGGTACAGACCATTGCTCAGTTTTGGTATAACTATCCAGTGTAAAATGACGATTTGATGCTTTGCTTTGGTACAGACCATTGCTCAGTTTTGGTATAACTATCCAGTGTAAAATGACGATTTTGATGCTTTGCTTTGGTACAGACCATTGCTCAGTTTTGGTATAACTATCCAGTGTAAAATGACGATTTTGATGCTTTGCTTTGGTACAGACCATTGCTCAGTTTTGGTATAACTATCCAGTGTAAAATGACGATTTTGATATTTGTGACACGGGGCAGGTGGGGAGAGCGTTTGTGTTTTGGACGAAGACTATGATAGTCGTATTTTTTATTGTACGTTCTTTGACAGTTTTTCTCTCGTATTTAAGTGTGCAGTTTGGTTAGCATAGTTCACGACGGTAGCTTCATATTTGCAACGCAGTCATTACCTGTTCGGAAACAAGAGTTAGCTGCAGAAATCGAATCAGACAATTTAGCACAAGTTTGTTTGTTCCCCTCCTTGAAACAAAAACACTGTTCTACTTTAGAGTTGTGAGGTTTACACAAATTGCTAGCAATGTTCGTGTAACTTTTGAAACTGTGCAGTTTGTCTCGTGTTCTCCGCCTCATAATCTCTTGCGGGAGAGACTGCTCAGCTCACGTTCAATCTCCTTCAGCTGCTCGCGTTTCTGTTCGTCTGCAGCTGCAAAAGAACGGAATAGGAAGATATAAATGAGACATTTACATCTTGATTTTTTCTGCTAAAGAATGAGGGAAAATTTATAATAAATTGTCATTAACATTCTGGTGTTTAGTACTGTTTAGTACTGTGTGTTTTAGTTTTAAACAGTTTTAAGAGAAAGAGAGAAAAACAGAGAGAGAGAGAGAGAGAGAGAGAGAGAGAGCGAAGGGAGAGAGAGTGTGTGTGTGTGTGTGTTTGTGCATGTGTGTGTGTGTGTGCGTGCGTGTGTGCGTGCGCACGCGTGTGTGTGTGCGTGCGTGTGTGTATATTATGTGTGTTTGTGTGCGTGCAAGCTTGCATGCGCCTGTGTGTGCGAAAGTGTGTGTCTATTTCTATGTGCACTGTAATCAGGCAACTCACTACGCGAAAGGCACAGTCGGCCGACTGAAATGTCTTTTCTTAAAACCCGATTTCGTCGGATGACTGCATTTCGCTCATCCAATTGCAGTTGCCCAACTGTGGTGCTGGCCCATGAAACCGGTGTAACACGAGAACATTACTCCCACGAGATTTTTTACTCCGGAGTAAAAATTTCGTTCGAAAATGTTACTCCCTTTACGAAAAAAGTACTCCCCCATAACACGAGAAAATTACTTACAACGACAGGTGTGCTCCGAGTCAGCATTTAGGTCGAAAATGTTACTCCCCTGACAAATAAATAACCAATAAATGATCATGTTCCACTCTAACACGAGCAATTTACTGCACACGCCAGGTGTACGCAACTTTTACTCCCCTGTCCCCTGCTAGTCCTGGTGGTGGAAGGGGTGGAGGGAGGGTAGCGCGACATTTGTTTGCGCGAGATCTGTATTGGCATTATCCCTTCGCGTGCATCCCATTTTCGCGTACGAGATTTGTACTGGAAGTAAACATTTGGGGAGTCAACATTTTGTGGAGGGAGTAATTTTTTGGTACCTTGGGGAATTCTTTTCTCGTACAAAAGGTGTACTCGGAGTGAGAATTTCGTACGAAATTCTTACTCCGGAGTAAACTTGTCGTGGAGTAAAAATTTCGTGTTACACCGACTCCAGATCCCCATGCAGTGACTTGCCTTTCCTCTGGATGTCCTTGATGATGTCATTGACGGAGATACCGGCTGTCCGGGCATCCTGTACGTCATTCAGCAGCTTGGTCTCCACCGCTGCTAATACTGAGAAACAAAATGAACACAAAATTAGATACAATAAAATAATGAAAAAACAACAATCACCGTGAGGGGGTTTAAAGCGTGTGACAACGATTCTGGTCATTATCTCAGATTCGTCCAGAATTGAAGCTGGGATTAGACAGTCTCTCCACTTTGACACATACTAAAAAACCAATACATGTGTGTGTGTGTGTGTGTGTGTGTGTGACTGTGTGTGTGTGTGTGTGTGTGTGTGTGTGTGTGTGTGTGTGTGTGTGTGTGTGTGTGTGTGTGTGTGTGCCTGTCTGTCTGTCTGTGTCTGTTTGTGCACGTGCGTGCATATACAGTCGCATTGTATTATCATTCTCACCCGTGCTCTTCAATCCGTTTGAAAAGCATTACTGCATGGCTCTGCATGCCGCTCTGCCGCGATAAGCTACAGTCAGATTCCCGCTGCCATCAAAACTATTGTACTGTGTGCAGCTCAGCTCTGTCTATTTACATCTTTACTAAATTAGTTGATGCAGCATCGGTAATCACCTATACCGCCTTCCCCCGTCACCTCACCACCCCACACCTCACCATTCCCCAACCCCCACCACGACCCCCTCCCCCCCCCCCTCCCCGGGACTCTCACCCTTATATCCACACCTTCATCGTTTCTAAGGAGATCAACATTTTCATTTCTGCTCGGGCGTAAAAGGTCCGTAAACTTCCTAATAATGTAAGTAACATCATCGGGAGGGGGGGGGGGGGGGGGGTTGAGGCAACTGATTGGCGGAAGTGCGGGTGGGGGATTAAGAATAATAATAATAATAATAAATGAGCATTTATATAGCGCATCATCATAACTTTACAATGATGCTCTTTGCGCTTGACACATTTAAAATTAAATTATAACACAGTTAGCCTATACAAGCATTTACATCTACATTCATAGTCAACAACGCTTAATTAAAAGCATACACCATCAAACATACATTACAAAAACTTCTTCCACTAACCAAGTAATAACAAGTCGCGTAAGGCGAAAATACAACATTTAGTCAAGCTGTCCAACTCACAGAATGAAACTGAACGCAATGCAATTTTTCAGCAAGACCGTATACTCGTAGCATCGTCAGTCCACCGCTCGTGACAAAGGCAGTGAAATTGACAAGAAGAGCGGGGTAGTAGTTGCGCTGAGAAGGATAGCACGCTTTTCTGTACCTCTCTTCGTTTTAACTTTCTGAGCGTGTTTTTAATCCAAACATATCATATCTATATGTTTTTGGAATTAGGAACCGACAAGGAATAAGATGAAATTGTTTTGAAATCGATTTTGGAAATTTGATTTTGATAATAATTTGTTTAATTTTTAATTTTCAGAGCTTGTTTTTAATCCGAATATAACATTATTTGTATGTTTTTGGAATCAGAAAATGATGAAGAATAAGATGAACGTAAATTTGGATCGTTTCATCTATAAAAAAAACAACAACAACATTTAATTACAATTTTCAGATTTTTAATGACCAAAATCATTAATCAATTTTTAAGCCACCAAGCTGAAATGCAATACCAAACCCCGGCCTTCGTCGAAGATTGCTTGGCCAAAATGTCAATCAATTTGATTGAAAAATGAGGGTGTGACAGTGCCGCCTCAACTTTTACAAAAAGCCGGATATGACGTCATCAAAGACATTTATCGAAAAAATGAAAAAATGTCCGGGAATGTCATACCCAGGAACTCTCATGTCAAATTTCATAAAGATCGGTCCAGTAGTTTACTCTGAATCGCTCTACACACACACACGCACACACTCAAAACTTGACTAAATGTAAAAACATGAATAAAATAGGTAGTGAAAACAAGGAAATACCAGCTGAATACCTTTAATCAAACAGAACATGTTATCAACAATACTGAAAACAGCCCTAAATGTTTATATACAATATCACATTATCACTAAAACAACATAAACACTACATGTAGCCTACTGAATCCAGACAGATGGATTGAGAAAAACAAAATCAGGGGTTGTATTTCTTGAAGAGGTGTGTTTTAAGTGCTCGTTTGAATGCTTGGGGTGACTGAGAGTGGCGGATGTGAAAGGGGAGAGAATTCCATTGTGTGGGTGCGCAGAAAATAAAAGTGCGTTGTCCGTATGTTTTGGTTTTGGTGTGTGGAATGGTAAGGATGCGACAGTCAGAAGAGGCACGGCGTTGTCTTGCTGGAGAATAGACGGTGAGGAGTTCAGAGAAGTAAGCAGGAGACGAGCCAGAAAAGAAGTTAAAGCAGAGGGTGGACAGTTTGTAGTCAATGCGGGCTTGAATAGGTAACCAGTGCAGTGTGCGAAGAAGTGGTGTTGCGTGGTCTCGTTTTCGTGCTTTGAGAATGAGGCGTTGTGTCTATGTTGAAAATACCAGCTACCGAACTTCCTTGTTCGTGTTGCTGTGAGTTGACAGGCACTGACGTCATTGTTATGACGTACGCTCACCTGCGTCACGCATCACATTATGCTCTGCACGCGGGGACGAAGAACGTAGAGCTGCGGCACTGAGGGGTCTGCTGTCGTCAGCCGTATCATCTGAAAGGTTATTCAAGATACAGGTGCAAATTATGCGTGCATTGTGTGTGTGTGTGTGTGTGTGTGTGTGTGTGTGTGTGTGTGTGTGTCTGTGTCTGTGTGTCTGTGTGTGTGTGTGTCTGTGTGTGTGTGGTAGCGCACGTACGTTTTTGGGTTGGTACATGACAGAGAACATGATGGTTGAAACATCATATACCATGTTGTACATATGCGGCCTGGGGGTGTAGACTATCAACAAGCGCGAATTAAGGGACACAAATAAATGTTTTTCACACATCTTGGTCAATTTGCTGTGAATCTAGTTGTGAGCACCATAAAGTGACACGTACATGAGGTTTTGCTTGAGATCGTGTCCTAGTTGCATATTTTCAATTGTTTTATGTCATGTATTTTGAATAAAATGTTCTTTGAACCAAAGTGTCATGAAGCGTTAGAGTAATGCTGCAGATAATTATGTTTGAACTGTTCCAATAGTTTTTTTTCTTCAGATTTTCTGTTCATAACCTCTTGTCATTTTGCCTCCATTTTTAAGACTCCCTCCTTTTTAAGCCCTGAGTTTTTCAGATTTTTGGAGGTCGTAAAAAGAGGGTTCCACTCAATAACTTTGCGCTGAACCGTCAATGCGGTGAAATAATATCTTTGCTACGGTACACCTTTCAAAGGCAACAGGCACCGACCAAACTAAGGGAGTTAATAATGCAACGGGCAAGGAGACTTAGCCAGGAATCGACAGAGTTGTCTTACCTACGAAATCCCCGAAAGCGCCCTCGTCGACGTGAACAACAGGAACGGAGTGATAGGATGTCGGACCTGAAAACAAGGCCAAAATTAAGTGCGTAGCATTCACAATTGTCAGCCTTCTCTATCCTTATGTCGACAGAGCGCTTTTTCTCTACTTGATTGAGTACTAGTAAAGTAAAAAGCAAAGAAATATCAAACAGAAGCAGAGCAAACACCCAAACTAACCAGCTAACTAACTGACAGACTTTCACACTTCTTCTGTGCGGAAGTAAAGGACAATATCCACTAACCAAAGATTACACCTAGTGAACTCTCACTCTCTCTCTCTCTCTCTCTCTCTCTCTCTCTCTCTCTCTCTCTCTCTCTCTCTCTCTCAGACGCAATCACAGACACACGCACACAGACAGACAGACAGGCAGACAGACAGACATATAGAAAAACTGAGAGACAAAAACACACAGAAACACACACACACACACACACACACACGCACACACACACACAAACGCATGCACACACACACCACAAACGCGCGCGCGCACACACACACACATGCCCACATATGCACACACACGTGCAAATCAAACAAATGAAACAGTCAGTAATCGCCGCCTTACGTGGAGAGTCAGGCGTGTATCGGTGTTGCTGGGGACGATTTCTGGTTCCCATGGCAACTGCATTGCTCTCCTGTTCGTTATACATCCTCATCAACATGCTATAGATGTTCCGCAGACGAGAGTTGTCAATCGCCACGTCGTATTTATCATCGCCATCATCGGCAGTTTCTTCTTCTTCCTCTTTCTCTTCTTCTTTGTCTCTGTGTGTAGCTGGTGGAAGGTTTTCGTGTTTGTTGTAGCTGTCGCCAAGGTAGTCTGTAATAAACAATGGTAATGCAGGGTTTTTGTGTTTGTTGTAGCTGTCGCCAAGGTAGTCTGTAATAAACGATGCAGGGTTTCGTGTTTGTTGTAGCTGTCGCCAAGGTAGTCTGTAATAAACAATGCAGGGTTTTTGTGTTTGTGTGTGTGTGCATGACGTCCTTGGGTAGTTCGTTGACGTTTGCAGAGAGAGAGAGAGAGAGAGAGAGAGAGAGAGAGAGAGAGAGAGAGAGAGAGAGAGAGAGAGAGAGAGAGAGAGAGAGAGAGAGAGAGGGGAGGGGGGAGGGAGTGTGTGTGTGTGTGTCGGGGGGGAGGAGGGATGTAGCACGCACCCAGGTATTCTGTTATACAATGCAGGAAGTCAGATCTGGTAATGACGTCCATCGCTAGTTTGTAAGCGTGTTGAGAGAGAGGTGGAGGAGCGAGAGAGGAGGGAGGAGACACACGCACGCACGCACGCACGCACACACTCAAACACACACACGTTCATACACACGCGCACACACACACACATACACACACACACACACACACACACACACACAAACACACACATACACACAAACACACACACACATATACACACAAACACACACGAACACACACACACACACACACACACACACGAACACACACACTGCTCCTACCGCCAGCGGTGTTAGCTCTTTGAGGAGCCTGATCGGCTGCCCTGTCGGCCTCGTCAGCTTGCTGTTCGACCAGCAGCTCTCTCAACGTTGAAGCAAGCGTCTGTGTTAAAAGGAAACAACATCAAAAGTTTCTTCACTGCAAGAGAAGAATTCCGGAAATAACTCTGTCGGGTTTGTGTGGGTTGTGAAAAAGTGAATACTCCTGATTTTAAGGCGGTCCTTCATTTAAGCCCGAAGTCGACTTCGCGAAGACTTCGTGAAGTCTTTTTAACCGAAAACTCAGTGCTAAAGCTCCGTGCGGCCAGCTTCGCGAAGACTACGTGAAGTCTTTTAAACCGAAAACTCAGTGCTAAAGCTCCGTGTGGCCAGCATCGCGAAGACTTCGTGAAGTCTTTTTAACCGAAAACTCGGTGCTAAAGCTCCGTGTGGCCAGCATCGCGAAGACTTCGTGAAGTCTTTTTAACCGAAAACTCGGTGCTAAAGCTCCGTGCGGCCAGCTTCGCGAAGACTTCGTGAAGTCTTTTTAACCGAAAACTCAGTGCTAAAGCTCCGTGCGGCCAGCTTCGCGAAGACTACGTGAAGTCTTTTTAACCGAAAACTCAGTGTTAAAGCTCAGTGCGGCCAGCTTCGCGAAGACTACGTGAAGTCTTTTTAACCAAAAACTCAGTGCTAAAGCTCCGTGCGGCCAGCTTCGCGAAGACTACGTGAAGTCTTTTTAACCGAAAACTCAGTGCTAAAGCTCAGTGCGGCCAGCTTCGCGAAGACTACGTGAAGTCTTTTTAACCGAAAACTCAGTGCTAAAGCTCCGTGCGGCCAGCTTCGCGAAGACTACGTGAAGTCTTTTTAACCGAAAACTCAGTGCTAAAGCTCCGTGCGGCCAGCTTCGCGAAGACTACGTGAAGTCTTTTTAACCGAAAACTCAGTGCTAAAGCTCCGTGTGGCCAGCTTCGCGAAGACTACGTGAAGTCTTTTTAACCGAAAACTCAGTGCTAAAGCTCCGTGCGGTCAGCTTCGCGAAGACTACGTGAAGTCTTTTTAACCGAAAACTCAGTGCTAAAGCTCCGTGCGGTCAGCTTCGCGAAGACTACGTGAAGTCTTTTTAACCGAAAACTCGGTGCTAAGCTCCGTGTGGCCAGCATCGCGAAGACTTCGTGAAGTCTTTTTAACCGAAAACTCGGTGCTAAAGCTCCGTGTGGCCAGCATCGCGAAGACTTCGTGAAGTCTTTTTAACCGAAAACTCGGTGCTAAAGCTCCGTGTGGCCAGCATTGCGAAGACTTCGTGAAGTCTTTTTAACCGAAAACTTGGTGCTAAAGCTCCGTGCGGCCAGCTTCGCGAAGACTTCGTGAAGTCTTTTTAACCAAAAACTCAGTGTTAAAGCTCAGTGTGGCCAGCTTCGCGAAGACTACGTGAAGTCTTTTTAACCGAAAACTCAGTGCTAAAGCTCCGTGCGGCAAGCTTCGCGAAGACTACGTGAAGTCTTTTTAACCGAAAACTCAGTGCTAAAGCTCCGTGCGGCCAGCTTCGCGAAGACTACGTGAAGTCTTTTTAACCGAAAACTCGGTGCTAAAGCTCCGTGTGGCCAGCATCGCGAAGACTTCGTGAAGTCTTTTTAACCGAAAACTCGGTGCTAAAGCTCCGTGTGGTCAGCATCGCGAAGACTTCGTGAAGTCTTTTTAACCGAAAACTCGGTGCTAAAGCTCCGTGCGGCCAGCTTCGCGAAGACTTCGTGAAGTCTTTTTAACCAAAAACTCAGTGTTAAAGCTCAGTGTGGCCAGCTTCGCGAAGACTACGTGAAGTCTTTTTAACCGAAAACTCAGTGCTAAAGCTCCGTGCGGCTAGCTTCGCGAAGACTACGTGAAGTCTTTTTAACCGAAAACTCAGTGCTAAAGCTCCGTGCAGCTAGCTTCGCGAAGACTACGTGAAGTTTTTTTAACCGAAAACTCAGTGCTAAAGCTCCGTGTGGCCAGCTTCGCGAAGACTACGTGAAGTCTTTTTAACCGAAAACTCAGTGCTAAAGCTCCGTGCGGCAAGCTTCGCGAAGACTACGTGAAGTCTTTTTAACCGAAAACTCAGTGCTAAAGCTCCGTGCGGCCAGCTTCGCGAAGACTACGTGAAGTCTTTTTAACCGAAAACTCAGTGCTAAAGTTCCGTGTGGCCAGCTTCGCGAAGACTACGTGAAGTCTTTTTAACCGAAAACTCAGTGCTAAAGCTCCGTGCGGTCAGCTTCGCGAAGACTACGTGAAGTCTTTTTAACCGAAAACTCGGTGCTAAGCTCCGTGTGGCCAGCATCGCGAAGACTTCGTGAAGTCTTTTTAACCGAAAACTCGGTGCTAAAGCTCCGTGTGGCCAGCATCGCGAAGACTTCGTGAAGTCTTTTTAACCGAAAACTCGGTGCTAAAGCTCCGTGTGGCCAGCATTGCGAAGACTTCGTGAAGTCTTTTTAACCGAAAACTCGGTGCTAAAGCTCCGTGCGGCCAGCTTCGCGAAGACTTCGTGAAGTCTTTTTAACCAAAAACTCAGTGTTAAAGCTCAGTGTGGCCAGCTTCGCGAAGACTACGTGAAGTCTTTTTAACCGAAAACTCAGTGCTAAAGCTCCGTGCGGCAAGCTTCGCGAAGACTACGTGAAGTCTTTTTAACCGAAAACTCAGTGCTAAAGCTCCGTGCGGCCAGCTTCGCGAAGACTACGTGAAGTCTTTTTAACCGAAAACTCAGTGCTAAAGCTCCGTGTGGCCAGCTTCGCGAAGACTACGTGAAGTCTTTTTAACCGAAAACTCAGTGCTAAAGCTCCGTGCGGCTAGCTTCGCGAAGACTACGTGAAGTTTTTTTAACCGAAAACTCAGTGCTAAAGCTCCGTGCGTCTAGCTTCGCGAAGACTACGTGAAGTCTTTTTAACCGAAAACTCAGTGCTAAAGCTCCGTGCGGCCAGCTTCGCGAAGACTACGTGAAGTCTTTTTAACCGAAAACTCAGTGCTAAAGCTCCGTGCGGTCAGCTTCGCGAAGACTACGTGAAGTCTTTTTAACCGAAAACTCAGTGCTAAAGCTCCGTGCGGTCAGCTTCGCGAAGACTACGTGAAGTCTTTTTAACCGAAAACTCGGTGCTAAGCTCCGTGTGGCCAGCATCGCGAAGACTTCGTGAAGTCTTTTTAACCGAAAACTCGGTGCTAAAGCTCCGTGTGGCCAGCATCGCGAAGACTTCGTGAAGTCTTTTTAACCGAAAACTCGGTGCTAAAGCTCCGTGTGGCCAGCATTGCGAAGACTTCGTGAAGTCTTTTTAACCGAAAACTTGGTGCTAAAGCTCCGTGCGGCCAGCTTCGCGAAGACTTCGTGAAGTCTTTTTAACCAAAAACTCAGTGTTAAAGCTCAGTGTGGCCAGCTTCGCGAAGACTACGTGAAGTCTTTTTAACCGAAAACTCAGTGCTAAAGCTCCGTGCGGCAAGCTTCGCGAAGACTACGTGAAGTCTTTTTAACCGAAAACTCAGTGCTAAAGCTCCGTGCGGCCAGCTTCGCGAAGACTACGTGAAGTCTTTTTAACCGAAAACTCGGTGCTAAAGCTCCGTGTGGCCAGCATCGCGAAGACTTCGTGAAGTCTTTTTAACCGAAAACTCGGTGCTAAAGCTCCGTGTGGTCAGCATCGCGAAGACTTCGTGAAGTCTTTTTAACCGAAAACTCGGTGCTAAAGCTCCGTGCGGCCAGCTTCGCGAAGACTTCGTGAAGTCTTTTTAACCAAAAACTCAGTGTTAAAGCTCAGTGTGGCCAGCTTCGCGAAGACTACGTGAAGTCTTTTTAACCGAAAACTCAGTGCTAAAGCTCCGTGCGGCTAGCTTCGCGAAGACTACGTGAAGTCTTTTAACCGAAAACCCAGTGCTAAAGCTCCGTGGGGCATACTTCGCGAAGTCGACTTCGAGAAGTCTTTTTACCGAAAACTCAGTGCTAAAGCTCCGTGGGGCATACTTCGCGAAGTCGACTTCGAGAAGTCTTTTTACCGAAAACTCAGTGCTAAAGCTCCGTGCGGCTAGCTTCGCGAAGACTACGTGAAGTTTTTTTAACCGAAAACTCAGTGCTAAAGCTCCGTGGGGCATACTTCGCGAAGTCGACTTCGAGAAGTCTTTTTAACCGAAAACTCAGTGCTAAAGTTCCGTGTGGCCAGCTTCGCGAAGACTACGTGAAGTCTTTTTAACCGAAAACTCAGTGCTAAAGCTCCGTGCGGTCAGCTTCGCGAAGACTACGTGAAGTCTTTTTAACCGAAAACTCGGTGCTAAGCTCCGTGTGGCCAGCATCGCGAAGACTTCGTGAAGTCTTTTTAACCGAAAACTCGGTGCTAAAGCTCCGTGTGGCCAGCATCGCGAAGACTTCGTGAAGTCTTTTTAACCGAAAACTCGGTGCTAAAGCTCCGTGTGGCCAGCATTGCGAAGACTTCGTGAAGTCTTTTTAACCGAAAACTCGGTGCTAAAGCTCCGTGCGGCCAGCTTCGCGAAGACTTCGTGAAGTCTTTTTAACCAAAAACTCAGTGTTAAAGCTCAGTGTGGCCAGCTTCGCGAAGACTACGTGAAGTCTTTTTAACCGAAAACTCAGTGCTAAAGCTCCGTGCGGCTAGCTTCGCGAAGACTACGTGAAGTCTTTTTAACCGAAAACTCAGTGCTAAAGCTCCGTGCGGCCAGCTTCGCGAAGACTACGTGAAGTCTTTTTAACCGAAAACTCAGTGCTAAAGCTCCGTGTGGCCAGCTTCGCGAAGACTACGTGAAGTCTTTTTAACCGAAAACTCAGTGCTAAAGCTCCGTGCGGCAAGCTTCGCGAAGACTACGTGAAGTCTGTTTAACCGAAAACTCAGTGCTAAAGCTCCGTGCGGCCAGCTTCGCGAAGACTACGTGAAGTCTTTTTAACCGAAAACTCAGTGCTAAAGCTCCGTGTGGCCAGCTTCGCGAAGACTACGTGAAGTCTTTTTAACCGAAAACTCATTGCTAAAGCTCCGTGCGGTCAGCTTCGCGAAGACTACGTGAAGTCTTTTTAACCGAAAACTCAGTGCTAAAGCTCCGTGCGGTCAGCTTCGCGAAGACTACGTGAAGTCTTTTTAACCGAAAACTCAGTGCTAAAGCTCCGTGTAGTCAGCTTCGCGAAGACTACGTGAAATCTTTTTAACCGAAAACTCAGTGCTAAAGCTCCGTGCGGTCAGCTTCGCGAAGACTACGTGAAGTCTTTTTAACCGAACACTCAGTGCTAAAGCTCCGTGCGGTCAGCTTCGCGAAGACTACGTTAAGTCTTTTTAACCGAAAACTCAGTGCTAAAGCGCCGTGCGGGCAGCTTCGCGAAGACTACACGAAGTCTTTTGACCGAGAACTCAGTGCTAAAGCGCCGTGCGGCCAGCTTCGCGAAGACTACACGAAGTCTTTTTAACCGAAAACTCAGTGTTAAAGCTCAGTGCGGCCAGCTTCGCGAAGACTACGTGAAGTCTTTTTAACCAAAAACTCAGTGCTAAAGCTCCGTGCGGCCAGCTTCGCGAAGACTACGTGAAGTCTTTTTAACCGAAAACTCAGTGTTAAAGCTCCGTGCGGCCAGCTTCGCGAAGACTACGTGAAGTCTTTTTAACCGAAAACTCAGTGCTAAAGCTCCGTGCGGCTAGCTTTGCGAAGACTACGTGAAGTCTTTTTAACCGAAAACTCAGTGCTAAAGCTCCGTGCGGCCAGCTTCGCGAAGACTACGTGAAGTCTTTTTAACCGAAAACTCAGTGCTAAAGCTCCGTGTGGCCAGCTTCGCGAAGACTACGTGAAGTTTTTTTAACCGAAAACTCAGTGCTAAAGCTCCGTGCGTCTAGCTTCGCGAAGACTACGTGAAGTCTTTTTAACCGAAAACTCAGTGCTAAAGCTCCGTGCGGCCAGCTTCGCGAAGACTACGTGAAGTCTTTTTAACCGAAAACTCAGTGCTAAAGCTCCGTGCGGCCAGCTTCGCGAAGACTTCGTGAAGTCTTTTTAACCAAAAACTCAGTGTTAAAGCTCAGTGTGGCCAGCTTCGCGAAGACTACGTGAAGTTTTTTTAACCGAAAACTCAGTGCTAAAGCTCCGTGCGGCTAGCTTCGCGAAGACTACGTGAAGTCTTTTTAACCGAAAACTCAGTGCTAAAGCTCCGTGCGGCTAGCTTTGCGAAGACTACGTGAAGTCTTTTTAACCGAAAACTCAGTGCTAAAGCTCCGTGTGGCCAGCTTCGCGAAGACTACGTGAAGTCTTTTTAACCGAAAACTCAGTGCTAAAGCTCCGTGCGGCAAGCTTCGCGAAGACTACGTGAAGTCTTTTTAACCGAAAACTCAGTGCTAAAGCTCCGTGCGGCCAGCTTCGCGAAGACTACGTGAAGTCTTTTTAACCGAAAACTCAGTGCTAAAGCTCCGTGTGGCCAGCTTCGCGAAGACTACGTGAAGTCTTTTTAACCGAAAACTCAGTGCTAAAGCTCCGTGCGGTCAGCTTCGCGAAGACTACGTGAAGTCTTTTTAACCGAAAACTCAGTGCTAAAGCTCCGTGCGGTCAGCTTCGCGAAGACTACGTGAAGTCTTTTTAACCGAAAACTCGGTGCTAAGCTCCGTGTGGCCAGCATCGCGAAGACTTCGTGAAGTCTTTTTAACCGAAAACTCGGTGCTAAAGCTCCGTGTGGCCAGCATCGCGAAGACTTCGTGAAGTCTTTTTAACCGAAAACTCGGTGCTAAAGCTCCGTGTGGCCAGCATTGCGAAGACTTCGTGAAGTCTTTTTAACCGAAAACTTGGTGCTAAAGCTCCGTGCGGCCAGCTTCGCGAAGACTTCGTGAAGTCTTTTTAACCAAAAACTCAGTGTTAAAGCTCAGTGTGGCCAGCTTCGCGAAGACTACGTGAAGTCTTTTTAACCGAAAACTCAGTGCTAAAGCTCCGTGCAGCTAGCTTCGCGAAGACTACGTGAAGTTTTTTTAACCGAAAACTCAGTGCTAAAGCTCCGTGCGGCTAGCTTCGCGAAGACTACGTGAAGTCTTTTTAACCGAAAACTCGGTGCTAAAGCTCCGTGTGGCCAGCATCGCGAAGACTTCGTGAAGTCTTTTTAACCGAAAACTCGGTGCTAAAGCTCCGTGTGGTCAGCATCGCGAAGACTTCGTGAAGTCTTTTTAACCGAAAACTCGGTGCTAAAGCTCCGTGCGGCCAGCTTCGCGAAGACTTCGTGAAGTCTTTTTAACCAAAAACTCAGTGTTAAAGCTCAGTGTGGCCAGCTTCGCGAAGACTACGTGAAGTCTTTTTAACCGAAAACTCAGTGCTAAAGCTCCGTGCGGCAAGCTTCGCGAAGACTACGTGAAGTCTTTTTAACCGAAAACTCAGTGCTAAAGCTCCGTGCGGCTAGCTTCGCGAAGACTACGTGAAGTTTTTTTAACCGAAAACTCAGTGCTAAAGCTCCGTGTGGCCAGCTTCGCGAAGACTACGTGAAGTCTTTTTAACCGAAAACTCAGTGCTAAAGCTCCGTGCGGCAAGCTTCGCGAAGACTACGTGAAGTCTTTTTAACCGAAAACTCAGTGCTAAAGCTCCGTGCGGCCAGCTTCGCGAAGACTACGTGAAGTCTTTTTAACCGAAAACTCAGTGCTAAAGTTCCGTGTGGCCAGCTTCGCGAAGACTACGTGAAGTCTTTTTAACCGAAAACTCAGTGCTAAAGCTCCGTGCGGTCAGCTTCGCGAAGACTACGTGAAGTCTTTTTAACCGAAAACTCGGTGCTAAGCTCCGTGTGGCCAGCATCGCGAAGACTTCGTGAAGTCTTTTTAACCGAAAACTCGGTGCTAAAGCTCCGTGTGGCCAGCATCGCGAAGACTTCGTGAAGTCTTTTTAACCGAAAACTCGGTGCTAAAGCTCCGTGTGGCCAGCATTGCGAAGACTTCGTGAAGTCTTTTTAACCGAAAACTCGGTGCTAAAGCTCCGTGCGGCCAGCTTCGCGAAGACTTCGTGAAGTCTTTTTAACCAAAAACTCAGTGTTAAAGCTCAGTGTGGCCAGCTTCGCGAAGACTACGTGAAGTCTTTTTAACCGAAAACTCAGTGCTAAAGCTCCGTGCGGCAAGCTTCGCGAAGACTACGTGAAGTCTTTTTAACCGAGAACTCAGTGCTAAAGCGCCGTGCGACCAGCTTCGCGAAGACTACACGAAGTCTTTTGACCGAGAACTCAGTGCTAAAGCGCCGTGTGGCCAGCTTCGCGAAGACCACACGAAGTCTTTTGACCGAGAACTCAGTGCTAAAGCGCCGTGCGACCAGCTTCGCGAAGACTACGTGAAGTCTGTTTAACCGAAAACTCAGTGCTAAAGCTCCGTGCGGCCAGCTTCGCGAAGACTACGTGAAGTCTTTTTAACCGAAAACTCAGTGCTAAAGCTCCGTGTGGCCAGCTTCGCGAAGACTACGTGAAGTCTTTTTAACCGAAAACTCATTGCTAAAGCTCCGTGCGGTCAGCTTCGCGAAGACTACGTGAAGTCTTTTTAACCGAAAACTCAGTGCTAAAGCTCCGTGCGGTCAGCTTCGCGAAGACTACGTGAAGTCTTTTTAACCGAAAACTCAGTGCTAAAGCTCCGTGTAGTCAGCTTCGCGAAGACTACGTGAAATCTTTTTAACCGAAAACTCAGTGCTAAAGCTCCGTGCGGTCAGCTTCGCGAAGACTACGTGAAGTCTTTTTAACCGAACACTCAGTGCTAAAGCTCCGTGCGGTCAGCTTCGCGAAGACTTCGTTAAGTCTTTTTAACCGAAAACTCAGTGCTAAAGCTCCGTGCGGTCAGCTTCGCGAAGACTACGTGAAGTCTTTTTAACCGAAAACTCAGTGCTAAAGCTCCGTGCGGCCAGCTTCGCGAAGACTACGTGAAGTCTTTTTAACCGAAAACTCAGTGTTAAAGCTCAGTGCGGCCAGCTTCGCGAAGACTACGTGAAGTCTTTTTAACCGAAAACTCAGTGCTAAAGCTCCGTGCGGCCAGCTTCGCGAAGACTACGTGAAGTCTTTTTAACCGAAAACTCAGTGTTAAAGCTCAGTGCGGCCAGCTTCGCGAAGTCTAAGCGAAGTCTTTTTACCGAAAACTCAGTGCTAAAGCTCAGTGCGGTCAGCTTCGCGAAGTCTAAGCGAAGTCTTTTTACCGAAAACTCAGTGCTAAAGCTCAGTGCGGTCAGCTTCGCGAAGACTACGTGAAGTCTTTTTAACCGAAAACTCAGTGCTAAAGCTCCGTGTGGCCAGCTTCGCGAAGACTACGTGAAGTCTTTTTAACCGAAAACTCAGTGCTAAAGCTCCGTGCGGCAAGCTTCGCGAAGACTACGTGAAGTCTTTTTAACCGAAAACTCAGTGCTAAAGCTCCGTGCGGCCAGCTTCGCGAAGACTACGTGAAGTCTTTTTAACCGAAAACTCAGTGCTAAAGCGCCGTGCGTCTAGCTTCGCGAAGACTACGTGAAGTCTTTTTAACCGAAAACTCAGTGCTAAAGCTCCGTGCGGCCAGCTTCGCGAAGACTACGTGAAGTCTTTTTAACCGAAAACTCAGTGCTAAAGCTCCGTGTGGCCAGCTTCGCGAAAACTACGTGAAGTCTTTTTAACCGAAAACTCAGTGCTAAAGCTCCGTGCGGCAAGCTTCGCGAAGACTACGTGAAGTCTTTTTAACCGAAAACTCAGTGCTAAAGCTCCGTGCGGCCAGCTTCGCGAAGACTACGTGAAGTCTTTTTAACCGAAAACTCAGTGCTAAAGCTCCGTGTGGCCAGCTTCGCGAAGACTACGTGAAGTCTTTTTAACCGAAAACTCAGTGCTAAAGCTCCGTGCGGTCAGCTTCGCGAAGACTACGTGAAGTCTTTTCAACCGAAAACTCAGTGCTAAAGCTCCGTGCGGTCAGCTTCGCGAAGACTACGTGAAATCTTTTTAACCGAAAACTCAGTGCTAAAGCTCCGTGCGGTCAGCTTCGCGAAGACTACGTGAAGTCTTTTTAACCGAACACTCAGTGCTAAAGCTCCGTGCGGTCAGCTTCGCGAAGACTACGTGAAGTCTTTTTAACCGAAAACTCAGTGCTAAAGCTCCGTGCGGCCAGCTTCGCAAAGACTACGTGAAGTCTTTTTAACCGAAAACTCATTGCTAAAGCTCCGTGCCGCCAGCTTCGCGAAGACTACGTGAAGTCTTTTTAACCGAAAACTCATTGCTAAAGCTCCGTGCGGCCAGCTTCGCGAAGACTACGTGAAGTCTTTTTAACCGAAAACTCAGTGCTAAAGCTCCGTGCGGTCAGCTTCGCGAAGACTACGTGAAGTCTTTTTAACCGAAAACTCAGTGCTAAAGCTCCGTGCGGTCAGCTTCGCGAAGACTACGTGAAGTCTTTTTAACCGAAAACTCAGTGCTAAAGCTCCGTGCGGTCAGCTTCGCGAAGACTACGTGAAGTCTTTTTAACCGAAAACTCAGTGCTAAAGCTCCGTGCGGCCAGTTTCGCGAAGACTACGTGAAGTCTTTTTAACCGAAAACTCAGTGCTAAAGCTCCGTGCGGCCAGCTTCGCGAAGACTACGTGAAGTCTTTTTAACCAAAAACTCAGTGCTAAAGCTCCGTGCGGTCAGCTTCGCGAAGACTACGTGAAGTCTTTTTAACCGAAAACTCAGTGCTAAAGCTCCGTGCGGTCAGCTTCGCGAAGACTACGTGAAGTCTTTTTAACCGAAAACTCAGTGCTAAAGCTCCGTGCGGCCAGCTTCGCGAAGACTACGTGAAGTCTTTTTAACCGAAAACTCAGTGCTAAAGCTCCCTGCGGCCAGCTTCGCGAAGACTACGTGAAGTCTTTTTAACCGAAAACTCAGTGCTAAAGCTCCGTGCGGCAAGCTTCGCGAAGACTACGTGAAGTCTTTTTAACCGAAAACTCAGTGCTAAAGCTCCGTGCGGCCAGCTTCGCGAAGACTACGTGAAGTCTTTTTAACCGAAAACTCAGTGCTAAAGCTCCGTGTGGCCAGCTTCGCGAAGACTACGTGAAGTCTTTTTAACCGAAAACTCAGTGCTAAAGCTCCGTGCGGTCAGCTTCGCGAAGACTACGTGAAGTCTTTTTAACCGAAAACTCAGTGCTAAAGCTCCGTGCGGTCAGCTTCGCGAAGACTACGTGAAGTCTTTTTAACCGAAAACTCAGTGCTAAAGCTCCGTGCGGTCAGCTTCGCGAAGACTACGTGAAATCTTTTTAACCGAAAACTCAGTGCTAAAGCTCCGTGCGGTCAGCTTCGCGAAGACTACGTGAAGTCTTTTTAACCGAACACTCAGTGCTAAAGCTCCGTGCGGTCAGCTTCGCGAAGACTACGTGAAGTCTTTTTAACCGAAAACTCAGTGCTAAAGCTCCGTGCGGCCAGCTTCTCAAAGACTACGTGAAGTCTTTTTAACCGAAAACTCATTGCTAAAGCTCCGTGCGGCCAGCTTCGCGAAGACTACGTGAAGTCTTTTTAACCGAAAACTCAGTGCTAAAGCTCCGTGCGGTCAGCTTCGCGAAGACTACGTGAAGTCTTTTTAACCGAAAACTCAGTGCTAAAGCTCCGTGCGGCCAGCTTCGCGAAGACTACGTGAAGTCTTTTTAACCGAAAACTCAGTGCTAAAGCTCCGTGCGGCCAGCTTCGCGAAGACTACGTGAAGTCTTTTTAACCGAAAACTCAGTGCTAAAGCTCAGTGCGGCCAGCTTCGCGAAGACTACGTGAAGTCTTTTTAACCGAAAACTCAGTGCTAAAGCTCCGTGCGGTCAGCTTCGCGAAGACTACGTGAAGTCTTTTTAACCGAAAACTCAGTGCTAAAGCTCCGTGCGTCTAGCTTCGCGAAGACTACGTGAAGTCTTTTTAACCGAAAACTCAGTGCTAAAGCTCCGTGCGGCTAGCTTCGCGAAGACTACGTGAAGTCTTTTTAACCGAAAACTCAGTGCTAAAGCTCCGTGCGGCTAGCTTCGCGAAGACTACGTGAAGTCTTTTTAACCGAAAACTCAGTGCTAAAGCTCCGTGCGGCTAGCTTCGCGTAGTCAACTTCCCCCAATTAAGGACATGCTTTAGTGAGGCAAGCTTTCTGCACTTGCTCCGTGTGCACGTGTTTCAGACACACTCCTCGCTAGAGGCTTGCCTTAAATGTCACTTGGGAAATGTTGTCTCACTAAAAGTATCCACTCTGTTTCAACGATAACAAACCCGACAGTTATTTCCGAACATCGTCTATTCAAAGATCCTGTTAGCCGAAGTGGCACTAGCTCCTAACAGTGGTGCTCCAGACTGTTTCGTGTACTTATCATTAAGGATGTTTTTTTGGTGCTTGACGGAATAGCCCCAGAAAATAACATCACTCTTTTCTGTTAAAGGCACAGTAAGCCTCCCGTAAACCATCACAGATACGGTCAGGCTTTTACACACAGTACAAACACCCTTTCATTTAAACACTCACCGATTGAGAACATCCTAGGTGCCCTCCGTAAAGAGCGAACAATTTTCAAAGAATTTATTTTTGCGTGGTTTATCTTACCCCTGAGCCATCGTGAACCCGTGTGATCCAGTTTCCCTTTTTCACAATGTAGTCGTCAGTTAGCCTTATTTGAATGCGACTCGATGTGAGCTTATTTACAATAGCACGTTTGTATACACGAAACAAACGGCTGTGGTTCACAAGAACTCTAGCGATGGCTTTTGACTGTTGAGAGGAACGGCGATATGCACTGACTGATAAACCGTCGTCTGCTGAGACCATTGCCTGACCCTGCTTCCGGGCTTTTCTTTTTTCAAACTTTCACAACTTCGAATTGCACTGATCTTGTCTTGATGAAAAAAGAATTCTTTTATGATTAAAGAATGTTTGTGTAACAAGCTAGATTTTAAAAGTTAGGTCTAGCGCAAAAACGCACCACGGTCCGAAAACATTCTGATAATCATCGATCCACGGCTGGCGTTTAAGGGAAGTAACCCATTTTTGACCTGAGTTCAGGATGGGTCCAAAAAGTGTTCGAGACAATCTGCAAAATTAATTCTTTAAAAATTGCTCGCTCTTTACGTAGGGCACCTAGGATGTTCCCGTTTGGTGAGCGTTCAAATGGAAGGGTGTAAAAGCCTGACAGTATCTGTGATGGTTTACGGGAGGCTTACTGTCCGGGCGTGATTTCCGGGATATTCATAACAGCTGTCCAGCACCAAAACGAAGCGCCATTGTTCTTCAGGGCCAAGTCCACAAAAATAAATTCTTTGAACATTTCTCACGCTCGACAGAAAGCAGCCAGGATGTTCCCGTTCGGTGAGCGTTTAAATGGAAGTATACTTGTACTGTATGTAGACGCTCGGGGAGCTCTGTGATGGTTTACGGGAGGCTTATTGTGCCTTTAATAGTACCCGGATAAAAAGACTGTCCCTATCCTGGCTGGAAATGAAAAAAAGCAATATATATTTCCTGGTAAATAAACTAGCACCGGTGGTACGGATGTCGTTTGACGTCGACAGCCCGTATGAAACGCCTACGATTCTTGAACATTGCACACAACTTTGCTGTCTTTTCTGCAGAGCTGACAAACTTGTACCGCGCTTGAGAAAACGTCACTCCAGGGACTGTTTTAGCCTTCGCAACTTGTACGCACATTTTAGGCAAATTCGCTGCTGGAAAAAAATCTTGGCAACATTGCAGGTTTACTTAAAACATGATGTGTGTGTGTGTGTGTGTGTGTGTGTGTGTGTATGTATGTGTGTGTGTGTGCGTATGCGTGCGTGTGTGTGTGTGTGTGTGTGTGTGTGTGTGTGTGTGTGTGTGTGTGTGTGTGTGTGTGTGTGTGTGTGTGTGCGTTTGTATGTGTGTGTTTGTTTTTGTGTTTTTGTCGCTTGACGAAAACCTCTTGAACATTTTATGTCAGAAAAAAATATTTAAAAAAAATTAATGAACAAATTAATCTTTGTAATCCTATCCCTTTTCTCGTTAGTATGAAATGTACTGAATCGTTTGAAAGCAAAGAAACTACTGAGATAGGACAGTTACCTTCAAGTTACTTTCCCTGTTATCTCCCAAGGTCCTGGCCAACTTCTGCACGTGCTGCTGTCTCGCTGACGTCATCTGGTCCTCAGCGCCTTCCCGCAGTTTGCTGACGTCATCCTCCGCGCTGACGTCATCGTTTTGAGCACGTGATCCCGTTTCTCGTCCACCCTCTGTGTTCTTTGACGTTCCTTCATTTCCTTCTAGGGCCTGAATCTGCAAGTGGAAGAATAGTTTCATCGAGGATTTCTCCGACTGTAAACTAGCCGCCTTGTGGATGTATAATCTATCTATATATATACGACTTGTGTCTGTGTACGTCTGTGTGTCTGTGTGTGTGTGTGTGTGTGTGTTCGCGATGCACGGCCAAAGTTCTCGATGGATCTGCTTCAAATTTGGTGGGCATATTCAGGTAGACCCCGGACACAACCTGGTCGATGAGAATTTTCAACACGTGCTCTCAGCGCGGAGCGCTGAACCGATTTTCGTTTTTCTGTTCATCTTCCCAGATCCATTCCCAGTAACTCTTCCTTATCTTCTCCAGTCTTTTGCGTTTATCTCCCTTCCTTCGTGTGGCGTCAATCCATATTCCCGTTACTATTTTTAGAAGGTCACTGTCCACAACGCTCAATCCATATTCCCGTTACTATTTTTAGAAGGTCACTGTCCACAACGCTTTCATCCTGGCGAAGCCGGGTATTACTCTTCCTTATCTTCTCCAGTGTTTTGCGCGTTTATCTCTCTTCCTTCGTGCGTACACCAAGCAAAGCCGGGTCCCCGGCGAAGCCGGGTATTCGGCTCTACTTCTTCCCGGCGAAGCCGGCTACCCGGCGAAGCGGGTATTCATCTAGTGCTAAATATTCCGATACACACGTGGGGGAATTCGGGAACTCTCAATAGATAGTCTCACACCATCCTATTTCAGTCATGGGACCCTAATGCTACGGAAATATTAAAATAGGGACAATATTTATAACAACGAAACTACACGTGCTTCCAATAGCTACGGTGATCACTTTAACGGGCTCGAGCAGACGGTCTTTCCACCGCTATCATACAAACAAAAACATGCAATTCTACTTACCGCTGCTAGCCAATTCTAAGCATGATTATAAATTACCCCAATCTGCTTATTTTCTGTACTTTCTAAATGGGCAAGTTTTAGAAACTCTTTTGGCAAAAAGGCTGCCGATTTCGCAAAATGGGCAGCGTTTTGCCGATTACGCAAAAGTGGGGAAAATTTATCTGATTCCGCAAATTCGGCAATTCCGTGAATTGGGCTAGACATAGGCATATTGACAGACAGGCTGTTACACACACACACACACACACACGTACACCGTGAGTGACACGCGCTCAGAGGCACATGGACAGGGAACAACTAAAACCACCAGCAACTTATTGATCCGCACCCTCTGCAGTTTCACGTTTTCTCTTTATTTTGAGAAGTCCAAAACAAAATGCTGCTTTGAACTTCAAAACTCAATTGCCATAACAACTACAACGAGAAGATCAAAGCGAGTTGTGCGCACTTTTTGGGAAGAAAAGACAACATACACACAAAGACGTGGGAAGGATCGAACACACTAAAGGGCATACGTGTTGCTTCTTGTCAAAAACATTTTCCTATCGACCACATTATTCCCAATCCAAACTCTGGAGAGAAAACAATTTGCACATACTATCGATGAAGTTAGCAAAATGCTGTTACGGTTTCAGTAAACTGGCGGTATTCCAAAGCGTAACAAGGCTGAAAGTTCGACCGTGACATTTAGTCGCACCGTGACATTTAGTCATACAATTCGAAAGACGATTTTCACTTGTTATTACGTCAGATCCAATCTATATCTAGCACGGGTGAGGGTAATTAACTTTGTACTGAGTAAAAAGAAATTATATGTATATATGCAATAATTGGACTTTCAACACATATCGCATATCTCTGTCTGTTTGTTTGTTTAATTGTTTGTTTGTTTGTTTGTTTTGTTTTGTTTTGTTTTGTTTTGTTTTGTTTGTTTGTTTGTTTGTTTGTTTGTTTGTTTGTTTGTTTGTTTGTTTGTTTGCTTGCTTGTTTGGTTGTTTGTGTGTTTGTTTGCTTGTTTGCTTGTTTGCTTGCTTGTTTGTTTGTTTGTGTGTTTGTTTGTCAGGCTGATATATGCCCAATATGTTTGTTTGTTTGTTTTTGCATCAACCTCGATTACGGTTATTATCCCTTTCTACGAAATCCTAGTTCTTGGTGACCGAAGTTATATTTTGGTTTCTGAGTACAGCTTGCTTGCACGCTTCGACCTTAAAAAAATCCAAAACAACTCGCCTCGAATTCAAATTGAGAGCATGACAAGAATAGTTCTCCAGAAGTTTCCTTCTCAGATAGATTTTATATCTTCTTTTTTTTTTTAAGCGTAAGGATTCTGGTTTTTTAAAAACACACTAATTCATCCATAATTAAAGAAACGTATGAGATAAAAATTTAAAAGAGCACGAGGACGTGTCTGACACTAATTACAGAACACAACCAGCATCACTATTGCCTTCCTCTGTATTTAAACGTTCACCTACATTGAGGGAAGGGGTAACATTAGAGAGAGAGACAGAGAGAGAGAGAGAGAGAGAGAGAGAGAGAGAAAGAGAGAGAGAGAGAGGAATAGACAGCGAGAGAGAGTAAGAGAGAGAAAGAGCGAGAGAGAAAGAGCGAGAGAGAGAGAGAGAGAGAGATTGAGAGAGTGAGAAAGAGAGAGTGAGAGAGAGAGTGGGAGTGAGAGAGAGAAAGTGAGAGAGTGAGAGAGAGAGAGACAAACAGAGAGAGAGAGAGAGAGAGAGAGAGAGAGAGAAGAGAGAGACAGAGAGA
>NC_090246.1:16699465-16709465 GCF_037325665.1 Littorina saxatilis
GCCGGTTACTTGTATCATTGTATTCATTGAATCTAATTGTCTCGGAGTTATTTTTCAGCAAAAACCGGCAAGGCAGCACCTTTTGTGATACCAAGTAAGTCAGATGACATCAGTATGTGTGTGTGTGTGTGTGTGTGTGTGTGTGTGTGTGTGTGTGTGTGTGTGTGTGTGTGTGTGTGTGTGTGTGTGTGTGAGAGAGAGAGAGAGAGAGAGAGAGAGTGAGAGAGAGAGGGAGAGAGATTGACACCTTTCCAGATCACTCCGGTTATGCGACACTACCGCGAGCGTCACTACCGCGTGTCACACTACCGCGAGTACGACACTACCGCGTGTAACACTACCGCGTGTCACACTACCGCGAGTACGACACTACCGCGAGTATAACACTGCCGCGTGTCACACTACCGCGCGTACCACAACCGCGAGTACCATAACCGTAGAGAGAACGCATGCAAACTTACTTCTTGTGAGTTTGTGTTCTAACTTTGATTGGAAGCAACCCATTCTATATGTATTCTGATAGTGTGTTCTGATCGTTTTGAGTTCTTGGTTAGCATGACAAACATTGAATTAGTGTTCAGAGAACAGACCAGGCCTTTTTGTTTTATATTTCAAGGAAACATTTCAACCTTTGCCTTCAGCCATGGAAGTCATAAAATGACACGCGGTAATGTTATACTCGCGGTAGTGTGACACGCGGTAGTGTTATACTCGCGGTAGTGTCGTACTCGCGGTAGTGTCGTACTCGCGGTAAGTTCTGTTTCCGTACCCGCGACAGCAGCAGCGACAAAAGAAAACGCGCGCAAACGCGTGACGTGTTTCCGTACTTGCGTTTTAAACATGCGGTAAAATCTGTAAACTCCCGCGTTGCCGCGCGACAACGCGAAAAAATCGCTCCAGGACCCTTTCAAAAAAATCGCGTCGCTTGCCGCTTGTCGCGCCGCTAACGCGTCGCGCGTGTGGAAACACTCCTGGTCATTTTCTATGTGCTTGATTTTCGTCGCGTCGCTGGAAAAACGCTGTCGCGGGTACGGAAACACAACTCTCTCTCTCTCTCTCTCTCTCTCTCTCTCTCTCTCTCTCTCTCTCTCTCTCTCTCTCTCTCTCTCTCTCTCTCTCTCTCTCTCTCTCACACACACACACACACACACACACATACTGATGTCATCTGACTTACTTGGTATCACAAAAGGTGCTGCCTTGCCGGTTTTTGCTGAAAAATAACTCCGAGACAATTAGATTCAATGAATACAATGATACAAGTAACCAGCAAGTCATAAATCCAAGAAGGTGTGGGGACCGACACATTATGAATGGTTCAAGTCCAGTTTCTTGCAGTTGAATGTAGGCAAAACAAAAGAAATGATTTTTGGAGGAAAGAGTGATAATTGTGGTCCCCAAAAAGTGAGAATAAGCGACAAGGAAGTTGAACTTGTGGAAACCTTCAAATATCTTGGGGTTTCAATTGACAATAAGCTGACTTTTAGTGATCATGTTCATGCTGTTTATAAGAAAGCTCAGCAGCGACTTTTTCTTCTCAGGAAGCTTAAATATTTTAATGTCAATCAAAGTGTTATGGAACTTGTGTATCGCAGTTTGATTGAAAGCATACTGACTTTTAACATTGTGACATGGTATGGTACCACAAATGTTAAAAACAAAGCTAAACTCCACCGCATTGTTGCGACGGCTAGCAAGCTTGTTGGGCAACCCCAACGACAGCTGACCAGTCTCTACGAAGCTGCCATTAAGCGGAAAGCTCTCAAAATTGTCCGTGATCCGATCCATCCTCTCAACCCCTGTTTCGAAATTCTCCCTTCAGGTAAACGTTATAAGGTCCCTTTGGCACGCAAAAACCAGTTTAAAAAGTCATTCCTGCCTTCTGCAGTCACCATTTTAAATTCTTCTCGCATCACGTAGAGGCTGGTCGGCTGGGAAAAAACAAACAATGTGTACATGTGAAGGTGTGTGGGAAATATTTGTAATGTGATTACTCGGCTGTGAAACCCAACTCCTGTGATATGAGAGGGTAAATTTACATAGTGCAATATCATATTTGATTGTATCCCTTTTATGTTTTATGTTTTATGTGTGTCGTCCTATACAATTGTTGTTATAATCGTTTACAGGCAGACAGGGTGTGCCGAAGAAAAATTTCCATTTTTATGTAATATTTTAATGGACAATAAAGTGCTGTTATTGTTATTGTTATTAAAATAGGCTGGTTGTGGGGTCCGTCACAGAGAAATTAGGTCGAAAGTGGGGTCCGACACAGAAAGTGGGGACCGACACAATGAATTATGGGAACCGTCACGCCTACGTCACAAAAGTGTGGGGGGACCGAACACAGCCAATTTCACTGACTACTTTTGTTGTTATATTTAGTCAAGTTTTGACTAAATATTTTAACATCGAGGGGGAATCGAAACGAGGGTCGTGGTGTATGTGCGTGTGTGCGTGCGTGTGTGTGTGTGTGTGTGTGTAGAGCGATTCAGACTAAACTACTGGACCGATCTTTATGAAATTTGACATGAGAGTTCCTGGGTATGAAATCCCGAAAGTTTTTTTCTTTTTTTTTTTGATAAATGTCTTTGATGACGTCATATCCGGCTTTTCGTGAAAGTTGAGGCGGCACTGTCACGCCCTCATTTTTCAAAGAAATTGGTTGAAATTTTGGTCAAGTAATCTTCGACAAAGCCCAAACTTCGGTATTGCATTTCAGCTTGGTGGCTTAAAAATTAATTAATGACTTTGGTCATTAAAAATCTGAAAATTGTAAAAAAAAATAAAAATTTATAAAACGATCCAAATTTACGTTTATCTTATTCTCCATCATTTGCTGATTCCAAAAACATATAAATGTGTTATATTCGGATTAAAAACAAGCTCTCAAAATTAAATATATAAAAATTATTATCAAAATTTTTTTTTTCAAAATCAATTTAAAAACACTTTCAACTTATTCCTTGTCGGTTCCTGATTCCAAAAATATATAGATATGATATGTTTGGATTAAAAACACGCTCAGAAAGTTAAAACGAAGAGAGGTACAGAAAAGCGTGCTATGCAGCATAGCGTAACCACTACCCCGCTCTTCTTGTCAATTTCACTGCCTATGCCGTGAGCGGTGGACCACGAGTATACGGTCTTGCTGCGTTGCATTACGTTCAGTTTCATTCTGTGAGTTCGACAGCTACTTGACTAAATATTGTATTTTCGCCTTACGCGACTTGTTTTTATTATTACGGCTGTTTGGATGGCCCTACAATCTTGAAACTTGGGCTGTCTGCTACAGACATGTTGAACTTTTTGCTGGACCACGGACAGTTCCAAGCAGGCATTTTTTGGTAGGATATTTCTTGCCGATGCTACGAATTATGCAGTTTTGCAGTAAAGTGGAAGGCATTCTACCTAATAACGGCTAAAATATCAAAAACCTTCAATCCAACAGCACCTAGGCATGTAGTGTAAACACTCACAGATCTAACAAGACCATTCTCAGAGAGCAACATTGCGTAATACTACCATAAATGGATGTTTTGTCCGCGAATTTTGGCGTGTGGGAACCGAGTGGGAACCGAACACAAAGGGTCAGGGCACCGAACACAAAGCGTAGGGGAACCGTCACAGTGTCACCGGTGTGTTCTCGCAACCGTTCGAATACTTACGAAATATTGTTTTGCTTTCTCCCAGACATAGTTGCTGTCCATGACTGAGATTATTAACTTTTCTCGTCTGTACAGAAATGTGTTTCTACCCAACTGTCAGCTTTTTACCTTTCCTGGTCAATTTCATAACTCCACAAGCAAGCAGCGAAAAACTGATAGACGACCGTTATTCATTGTTAGGACATGTCAAAGTCACGCTCCGTTGTATAGGACTGGGTGGCCGAGTGGTAACGCACTTGCGCTCGGAAGCGAGAGGTTGCGTGTTCAGGCCTGGGTCAGGCCGCAATTTTCTCCCCCCCCCCCCCCCCCCTTTCCTAACCTAGGTGGTGGATTCAAGTGCTAGTCTTTCGGATGAGACGAAAAACCGAGGTCCTTTTGTGTACACTACATTGGGGTGTGCACGTTAAAGATCCCACGATTGACAAAAGGGTCTTTCCTGGCAAAATTGTATTGGCATAGATAAAAATGTCCACCAAATTACCTGTGTGACTTGGAATAAAGTGTAAAAAAATTCCATCTCACACGGCATTAAGTCTCAGGGCTTGGAAACATGAATACACGCATGCAGGAGAAAAAAAAATGGGTAGCGCCGTATACTGTATGGCAGCTCGCTTTCCCCAGGGAGAAAGCAGCCCGAATTTCTGTGAGGTTACCCTCATGGACTATATAAAATCTTATCTCTTATCTTATCTTATAGTTCCGACCGAGGAGAATTTTTGTGCGACGTTCCAAATTTGATTTTGCAGTAAGTTGCCCTTCAGTATGCAATATTAATGACACCCTCTGTAAATATATATATGTTGTGACCAATTCAGGGATTTGCCGAATTCGCGGAATCAGCAACATTTTTGCCCATTTCGCGAAATCGGCAGCGATTTGCCGAAAATGCCTGCACAGATGTGTTAATTACATGATCGTTTGCACGGGAAGGACGGTACCTATACTGAACCCAAAATAAACCAAGTCAGCTATACATGCGTCTGTGTCTGTAAGATAGACACACTTTTTGTTTGACGAAACAACATAGGAGTCGATGCCCTTTCAAGTGTCGCGCTAGCTTACGTCAGTTTTCCGCCTACGTTCATATGCATTCTAACCTACAGAACGGATTAAGAACAAACCTGTGATTGACTAATATCTTCTTGTGTCGATTTTGCTGTTGTTCTTGCTGCTTCTCTTGCTGTTACCAACGTTCCTGTTACTTTCGTGTGACTGATTACGTTTCCTTTAGATTTGTTTGTTTGTTTGTTTGTTTGGGTCTTCTTCTTTTTCTTCTTCTTCATCATCATCATCATCATCATCATCATCATCATCATCATCATCATCATCATCATCATCATCATCATCATCATCATCATCTTCTTCTTCTTTTTCTTCCTCTTCTTCTTCTTTCATGGCATATGAGGGGGCGGGATTGGGGGTGTTGTAGAGTTCACTAAAACTGCCTTCTTTTCAAAGTAGAATAGATCAACAATGTCTACGAATAATGCCATCGTCTGCCTGCAAAAACATCACGTTGTGAAAAATACCACCATCGCACCAGACAAAACACAAGACAATCTAAATTACTATCATATTTCGAGCCGACGAAAGGAAACCCCATGTTTCATTAAAAACAACGCATTTATTGTCAGTAAAAATCAAACACTCACAAGATGATATTACCGTGAAGCTATATTGAGCAAAAAGATTCAAACTCCTGCATAAAAAAAATGGAATGCGTTAACAGACAGCAAGACGTGTTGTACAATTTGAGAGGCATACTCGGGTATTTGACTGGGGTAGCAACATTTTCACATTCTTAGGCCAAACAAAAAATAGGTGTGGTTACGGTAACATAGCCAAAAAATATAGGGTAGGAAGGTAGGCAATCACTTTTTTTGGGGGGTTTACTTTTTTTTCTAATGTGTACAAATTAAACCTACTTGACAGGGAAATAAGTGTGCGACTCGGGCGCTTTCGCTTTCATTGCGTTTTCTGCACTCGTTTTCTTGTGTTTTTTTAAAAAAAATTAACAAATGTAATAAAAAGTTATAGGGTCGGCCCCTAAAAATAGGGTAGGTCGGGTTACCGTAACCACACCTATTTTTTTTTTTGAGGCCTTATCAGAATGAAAAATTGCCCTGTTTACCGAGCTATTTAGTGGGAGGGGGCGCAAGCACTCCAACACTATAAGCAAACACGGCCAACACAGGGATAGTTTAGAAAGAGATAAACGAGTTTGAGCAACATTATTTTCGACAGTAAAGAAAACATAGACTGGAAATGCAAGTCCTGCAAGTTGGAAACCCCCCATCTTCATGTATCTCTGTTTGCCAGACGTGACAAGACAAAAGCATTTTCCACTTTCATTTTTTATTTTCAGTCTTATGAAATGAGCTGCATCCCCGAAAGGCTTTTCTTTCATCGTATCCTTGTCTTTTGCCAGACTTTGTGTTTGTTTAAGAGCTGCATTCGCTATAAAAGACTGTGTTTCATGTGTGTTGCAGTTGTGACATTTTTGAATCAGATCTCTTTCCGTGCACGTCGGATAAATAGCTACAGCGTGTTTTGCAAGCATACTACAAGAGCTACGGTTCTCATAACATGAAGAAGGGTAGTAGGTGTTGCTGTTCCCTGTGTATTTTGTATGCATGTCATGATTGTAACTTTTGTTAAAATAAACTTATGTTTAAACCAGTAGGTGTTCTGCCTCAAGTTGGAAAAACCCATAACACAAGATGACCAACGGAGATCGCGTACTGGAACAAAGGTTAATTTGGCAAGGTTTTAAATATAACTTCAGAGTCGTGACTAGCAACAATGTTGTTGTTGTTGTTGTTGTTGTTGTTGTTGTTGTTGTGCTGTGGTGTTGTTGTTGTTATTGTGTTGTTATTGTGTTGTTATTATGTTCTTGTTGTGTTGTTGTTGTTATTGTTATTGTGTTGTTGGTGTTGTTGTTGTTGTTGTTGTTGTTGTTGTTGTTGTTGTTGTTGTTGTTGTTGTTAGTGTGTTGTTGTTGTTGTTGTTGTTGTTGTTGTTGTTGTTGTTGTTGTTATTGTGTTATTTTTGTTGTTGGGTTTTGTTTTGTAAAGCTTTCTCGCGCTGAACACTCACGTCACTTGGTACAGAGAAGGTGACTGTCATTTAAATTAAAAAAAAATATATCATACGACCGTTTTCAACCGCCCCGCCAGATAAGCAGCCGTTCTGCGCCCAAAGAGGGTCATTTCTTCAGTGACTCTGACAAATACACATACCTACAACCCGATCCCTTCAAGTGTACAGAGCTAAATATCCATAGTCTTGCCACAACCGCAAGCGGTGTTGCTGAACTGTGTAGTTCGCAATCCGGTGACCTTATCTCAATACTAGCAGTAGTAGCGGGTGGCGCAATACAAACGAATTTCATTGAAATACTTCAGCGGATACAAGGGTGTAAGGGTGCGTGACCCTTCCCCAAACGTCAAGTGTGTTTATCTGCCCTGCTTTTTTATGGGCGTCTACCGGAAGTTTGCAAACAATCACCACGTGGATATTGTGATACAAAGCACGTTTGATTTTAACTCAGTCTATTCAACTTTATTTGTTTTTGTTTTTTTTACCATAAAATGACATTTGACACGGATCGACATAGTGATTGTTCTACGAGACCGCGCTAGCATGTTTTGGTCAAAAATACAAATAACATTGGTCTATTTTTAGTAAAGAATTCCTTTTAGTGTTCACGACTGAACGCCCACAAACATGCACCCTTGTGTAGTTTCGGCCAGCCACCTAAATATGAGTTTTAGTCAGTCTCTGACGACAACTTGCTCAAAGAAGAGAAATCCAATGTTCAATCGATAACTTTAATTTCACTTTGACTGTGTCCACTAAATACGTGGCTAATCCTGATCAAACGCCAGTAAACACATCGGGATTGTAAGCTGAACACAGGCAGACACTCCCTTACGCCGGCTACTTCAGATTTAAGAAAGACTGACAGAAAGACAGACCGGCAGGCAGACAGGCAGGCAGGCAGGCAGGCAGCATACTTACAAACAGGCAGACAGACATACAGACAGACAGGGAGAGACAGAGGTTAAGAGAATGAAGAGAGGATGAGAAGGAGTTGCAGACAAACAAAAAAGATACCAAAAACCACGGGACAATAAGATTGTTAAAAATCAGTGAAAACTAGTCTTACCTTTAGCTGCCGGAGCCCCGTGAGCCAACACAACGATGCAGCAAAATATCAAACACCTGGAATACTTCATGGTGAAGGGTTCGAATCTCAGGAACTCCTTTCGTCTTTGGGCGTAAACCTCACACAGCCTGATGTACGATCAATTCAAATGTTACGTACGATCTTCCCGGGAAAATAAATCTCTTCTCAGTTTATAACCCCTTTCGTTGGGATCACAAAGTCTCCTTCTGCAGATTTTCTCTCTCCAACGCTGTGTCAACGTGGGTTGTGAGCTCTGACTATCTTTTCGGTTTGACCCCGCTCTGCAAACAAACGCACACACCCGGTGCGGATGATTGAATGAAAGGACCTTTGCTTCAATTTCGCAATACGATACGATATTAACACACCTGTCGTGTGTCACCCCCCTAGAAAGAGACTGTGCAGCTGGTGATCATCGAACTATCAAACTAATCTGAACGGTTTATCTTTTGTGTGACACCCCACTCCAAAGAGACTGTGCAGCTGGCGATAATCGAGGAATCAAACTAATCTCAACAGGTTTAAGTCGCACTTTAATCTGATCGAATCACTGAGGAAAGCACTGGTCAAACGATGAAAACGACAATGATATTAACACAAGGTTTACGAGGTTTTATTAGGCTTTAACTCATTGTCTCCCAGGTACGGATATATATATCCGTACTCACTCATATAGCTCTATCTGACCAGGTACGGATATATCCGCTCAGACTGTTAGCTTCAGTCGCTTCATGTAACGTCCATCTAACGCCTGCATTCCAGCGTGTTGATACACAGTTACTACAATTCTGAGTGACCTGCTGAAGCACAGCTGGTCTCGGCTAAAAAAAACTTTGGTCAACATAGGTGGGGTACAAAGTGTTAAACCCACAGGTCCCTGAAGCTAACAAACGACAACTAAGTCACATGTTTACAGTCTTGAGTCGAGCGTTTGAAAATGCCTGAGCCTGAAGGCGGGTGTAACTTACACCTCTTGGTATCAGTCTGCCTTAGAGATGAGGACGACAGTTGGCCAGATGGCCAGAATAGCGCGCTGCATTTTCCTGCATAGAACTAAGGGGCGTCTGCCGCGACTGTGCCTGAGCTAAACATTGTTGGGCACTGCTCACAGCCCGGCACACGGCACTGTAAACATTCCCCGTCCCTTCACCTCTCTCGCCACCATCCGCCCTACCCTTGGTCTCATGCCTGTTTACACAAAATGAAAATTCAAACTGACTACACAACAGACAGATATTCCTACCCTGAGGAAAGTCCATGTACATGGACATCAAGACAAGCTACACACAGAATACAGAAACAAAATTCAGAAGAAAAAAACACTGCAGTTCATACTTATGTGCACAGAAAATGTATTATTTTTTTCTGATAGCAGAAGTCCAAAAGAAATGCAGTCTCTGCAATGATTAAATTACTGAGGATCTCAGCATAGGCTACTTATTCCCTCCAACAAGTTTTACAAAACAACATAATGAAATCAAAACTTTGAAAAAAACTTAAGCGTGTTGGCATACAGATGTATTCAAAGCAGTAATTTAGCATGTCAATATGAAAAGAATTCTAACTTACGGAATAATGCAGATTCATTTCACGAATAACAACAACAATACTGCAGTCACATCTACTATGAGCTAAAATCAAAATCTAACTTCTTCCATTTCAATCTTATTCCGATGTTCAGAAGAAACATATGCTCAACGAAGTCAAAACAACAGACAATTCTTCCTTAACAGACTACCTCAGAAGTCTTGAAAGCAAGCAAACTGCTAAACAAATCCAAACTTTTTTAAAACTCCTGTACTGTCAAAGGTCTCGAAAACAAGAAACCTGCAAAAAGAAGACAAAACCGCAAAAAAATAATCCAAACAAAGAAACTAACCTCAAACAGAAAGTCTCATGCAATCCGGCTTTATCACAGAAATCCTTTTTGAAGAAGAAGAAGCAGACTTGATGATGGTATTGATCTGTCTTCTTTCGTGCGTCTTATACCATCCTTGATTTCCTGCAAGTCGTGTGTGTATGTGAGCCTTTACCGACAGGCATGATATCTCATGTGATTGGTCTTTCAAAACGACGACACGAAATTTTGAGCAGCCTGCATAATTATGACGAAGCAATAAGCCAGTCGTGCGTCAGTGTGTGT
>NC_090246.1:16714465-16761001 GCF_037325665.1 Littorina saxatilis
CCTTCCGCACAGGGGGCCGATGTCGTATCCACTGGGCCATTGCGCCCGTCAATGTGCCGTTCGTTTGAACTACCTTGCTCCGTTTGCCTTATTGTAGCAATACACTACGGCACATACAAGATACAAGATGCAAGATACAAGAAGTTTTATTGTCCTCATCAATACAAGGAAATTTGGCATTTGTGTGGCAAGACATGATACACTGAAACATAGACATTTACAAAACACAACTGAAGTTCAATATCAGCACACCCTTACGCAACATAACCACTACTTCAGACACACAGGCTACATGTGCCCCTCGGACGTACGCAACCCACAATTCACCCAGTCATACAGCTCCACATGCACTTACTCATTCATGCAGCACTCTAGCACCCGGCCATGTACAACTCACACACTGGAACCCTCATACGGCTACATATTGCATTATAACACCCGCACAAACATTACAACCTCAAACATCGTACTAGATCTACAACTAACAAGCATACCTCCACTATCATGCACCGTATACATCATCATACATTACATCATAACATATTGCATTATAACACACGCACAAACATTACAACATCAGACATCGTACTATATCTTCAACTAACAAACAATCATACACTATCAAACACCAAGTACATCATCGTTCATTAAATTACATCGTACCCTCCCACCCCACCCCACCCCACCCCACACCACCCCACCATACATTCACAATCGACACAGAATACATCATCTATCTATATATATATACGACTTGTGTCTGTGTGTCTGTGTGTCTGTGTGTCTGTGTGTCTGTGTGTCTGTGTATCTGTCTGTGCGCGATGCACGGCCAAAGTTCTCGATGGATCTGCTTCAAATTTGGTGGGCATATTCAGGTAGACCCGGGACACGACACAACCTGGTCGATATTTCAACACGTGCTCTCAGCGCGCAGCGCGGAACCGATTTTGGTTCCACCTCAGCTATTTTCGTTCCACCTCAGCTACCCGGGCCCCCATACCGACACACCATAGCCGCTACACCACATCACAACGCCAAAGTTCTCGGTGGATCTTTTTCAAATTTGGACACCGTATTCAGCTACACCCCGGACACAATATCATCGATGAGATATTTCAACACGTGCTCTCAGCGCGCAGCGCTGAACTCATTTTCGTTTTTGTGTTCATTTCACCATTATAAGTAACTCTTCCTTATCTTCTCCAGTGTTTGGCGTTTATCTCCCTTCCTTCGTGTGGCTTTCCCGTTCAGTTCTAAGTTACTATTACTATTTTTAGAATGTCACTGCGCTGTCCACTGCGCTGTCCACAACGCTTCCCTTGCACCCGTAAGTTGTTCTTACTGTCAAAGTGAAAAGGTCGAATCAATTTATAGCCACGCGAAAAATACACTCTCACCTATCTCTATATATTTATAGATACAGATATGCATATATATATACGGCTTCTCTGTGTGTGTGGGTGTTTGTGTGTGTGTGTGTGGGCAAAAACCTGTGTATTGTAGAGTTCTGTTTGTGATGTGGTCTAGCGGCTTTTGTCTGTCTGTATGTTCTGGCATGTGAGAAGCCACAACAGATAATATAGGGCCAAGAAATAAGCTCTAAAATTCTCAATCCCGTTTGACAGGACTTCGCCTTCAAAGGTGATTGTGGTGAACCGCCACGCTGTCTGTCTCTGTCTCGCGCCGTTCACCCCAAATTCCCGTTTCTGAGTAACTATTTTTAGAATGTCACTGCGCTGTCCAGAACGCTTCCCTTGCACCCGTAAGTTGTTCTTACTGTCAAAGTGAAAAGGTCGAATCAATTTATAGCCACGCGAAAAATACACTCTCACCTATCTCTATATATTTATAGATATAGATATACATATATATATATATACGGCTTCTCTGTGTGTGTGTTTGTGTGTGTGTGTGTGTGGGCAAAAACCTGTGGATTGTAGAGTTCTGTTTGTGATGTGGTCTAGCGGCTTTTGTCTGTCTGTATGTTCTGGCATTTGAGAAGCCACAACAGATAATATAGGGCTAAGAAATAAGCTCTAAAATTCTCAATCCCGTTTGACAGGACTTCGCCTGCAGAGGTGATTGTGATGAACCGCCACGCTGTCTGTCTCTGTCTCGCGATTCACCCCGGCGAAGCCGGGTATTCCTCTAGTCAAACATATATACATTACATCATAACCCCCATACTTTATCACAAATTACATTACATCATACCCCACCCCCCCCCCCCCCTATACGTACCACAGTTCACAGCACTCATTGTCCTTCCGCAGTCACAATTCGCATCACCCATAGTCCTCACAGCACAGTTCACATCACCCATAGTCCTCACAGTAACATTACGGCAGACCGGCACGGTTGGCCTAGTGGTAAGGCGTCCGCCCCGTGATCGGGAGGTCGTGGGTTCGAACCCCGGCCGGGTCATACCTAAGACTTTAAAATTGGCAATCTAGTGGCTGCTCCGCCTGGCGTCTGGCATTATGGGGTTAGTGCTAGGACTGGTTGGTCCGGTGTCAGAATGATGTGACTGGGTGAGAAATGTGCTGCGACTTCTGTCTTGTGTGTGGCGCACGTTATATGTCAAAGCAGCACCGCCCTGATATGGCCCTTCGTGGTCGGCTGGGCGTTAAGCAAACAAACAAACAAACAAACATTACGGCACATCGATACTAGCTCCTCTGCGAGAGTCTGTTATCGGCCAAATATCCAAGAATATTAATCATGCACTTCACATCGGCTCCTACCCTGCTTAGCGACGCTTTCCGCAGATTGTTCGCCCAAGAAATGTGCCTCCCAAGCAGGTGTTGAGTGAGTAGGTTCCCGGTGTTCATCGAGAATTGAACACCAGCATCTGTTACATTCTAAACCCATCTTGATTGAATTACTATTTTTACTTGCACTTGATCCAGCTTTCAGTTTAAGATATGGTGCTCGTTTGCAGATAGAAATTCAGATTCTACGTTGAACTTTTGGCAGGTACTATATCTGTATGTCAATAACGCATGGACACACTTAATTGTGATAGATGAATCTCGGCCAGGTTCCACACTAAGAGAAGGATCAGGGTCTTTTGAACGCCACGGCAATGACACGGGTGTGGGACAAGGATACCGTATTAGAGTCATGACTTAAAGTTGACTCGTGTCCGTCACGGCCAGGATTCAAACCCTACACCGTGGACCAAGGCTGAGATGCACGAAGCAACAGTGGGTGACAACCAATGGGAGATTCTGCCCAAGTCGGTCCGCTCCCTCCCGGTCGGGGTGCACGAAGCAACAGTGGGTGACAACCAATGGGAGATCTGCCCAAGTCGGTCCGCTCCCTCCCGGTCGGGGTGCACGAAGCAACAGTGGGTGACAACCAATGGGAGATCTGCCCAAGTCGGTCCGCTCCCTCCCGGTCGGGGTGCACGAAGCAACAGTGGGTGACAACCAATGGGAGATCTGCCCAAGTCGGTCCGCTCCCTCCCGGTCGGGGTGCACGAAGCAACAGTGGGTGACAACCAATGGGAGATCTGCCCAAGTCGGTCCGCTCCCTCCCGGTCGGGGTGCACGAAGCAACAGTGGGTGACAACCAATGGGAGATCTGCCCAAGTCGGTCCGCTCCCTCCCGGTCGGGGTGCACGAAGCAACAGTGGGTGACAACCAATGGGAGATCTGCCCAAGTCGGTCCGCTCCCTCCCGGTCGGGGTGCACGAAGCAACAGTGGGTGACAACCAATGGGAGATCTGCCCAAGTCGGTCCGCTCCCTCCCGGTCGGGGTGCACGAAGCCTTTTTCCCAGGGTTGCGTACCAAATGGGAGGCTCCCGTTTGGACCAGCTAGCTACCAGCCCCACTCAAAGAAGTTGGCACCCAAAAAAATGGCGACCGCCTTTTTCAAAATGACATTTTCGGAGATTTTACAAAAACAACGCCCGAACGAAAAGGTAGAATGGTGCCTTCCGTTCGATTTCAAGTCATGCTTTTCACATTTCCAAGCAAGATAACCGCTGAGAGTGCAGAAACGCCGCTGTTCGACTTTGAAATCTCGAATCGCAGACGAACTTCTCTGCCAGCTGACCTAACAGGCCCCATTACTGCTGTAACTAGTTTTATTTATCACAGGCCAAGCGTTGTATGTTTTTTTAAAAGTTTTTTTTATTAACAAAGGATAACATTTCATATCATCCTTTCGAGGTTACCCTCATGGAAATGCAATAACCGTTATTGGTAACGGATCTAATTGGACACACATTAACGGAAACGACAATCTTAAAACTGTGAGAAACTTGTCAAAACACGGACCTCCGAAAAGAATGTATATATGTCTGACTAGATACTGAATACTTTTACTGTTAATACTGCACACTTTCTTAACTTGTACATATTGTACAGGATAAAACCAGTAGCTATATCACGTTTGTCTTTGACAGTGGCAGGACTGAGGAAAGAACGTGACCTTCACCTATGCCTTTGCCATGGTTCTAAGGCAATGCTGGTTTTTCACACAAGTTGTCCGCATCATGTTCAAAGAGATGCTCTTTCACAGGCAGCAAGCTGATCATTTACAGAAAGAGAGTTCATGATTCGTGAAAAGGCCAATATCGCATATTACTGAAAAACCCTGACTCGCAATTATGTATCTTCTTGACAGAACTCGTACATCACCAATCGACTGCATGCTTTTGCGCGTTAAGTGTCCATTTTCACATGGTCAAAAATAACACAAACCAGTTCGGCGTCTGCTATCTAATCTGCTGTCTGAAATGAGCTTGATGACTTTCAAAATTAATACCCCCATTCCACACAACCGTTCTAGCTTCCGTTCTCAGCCGTCCTGAGGACGGCTGCCACAACAATGAGACGCTGCGCAAACGGCCGTTTTGGGCATCTTTGAGCAGCGTCTGACCATAGTGGCAGCCGTCGATCTTCAGGACGGCTGGGCCGAACGGAAGATAGAACGGATGTGTGGAATGCGGGTATGACAAATCAGTGTGTGAGAGCGCTAGCGTTGCGTTACCATTGCTTTAAGTTCCATTAACGATCCATGAGTTCCGTTGCCGACGTGTTAAGGTTCCATTACCGTTCATTTGGAACGGGCGGGGAATGGCTAAAATGTTGAACATGCAGCCCGAACTCACCCGTCCCAACCGTTCCTACCGCTCAAAGGAGTTCCGTTCACGTCCATTGGCGTTCCATTAAGGTCCCCTCCCGATCCCTCCCATTCCCGTGCCGTTCCTTGGTCGCTACGGGAACGAGACCTAGAACGAATGCGTGGAATGGGGGTATTCCAAGAAACTATTCCTAGCGGATGTATTGTGATCGATTCGCATGAAACATACACCGTCCATGGGTTGTCAGCACATATATTTCTTTCTGCGAGAACCTTGGTGCTAATCATGATATCATGTTGACCCCGCTTTATTATCGCTGAGATGCGATGGTATCTGATTCTAAACCTCACAGCGCGCCAGAGAGCTAGGAGACACAAAGAGAGAACATGTAAGCGTGGCGTCCTCGTTGCAAGTCTTCTCTGCAACACTTCGCTCAGCGATCCTCCCGCTCAAACAAATGAACTCTGTACTCAGTTCTAGATAGACTTCGTCCGTCTACATTCTGCTTGCTGAGTTCAAAATGAACATCTAGCTGTTACTACAACGACTGCCCGAGTGCTAGCAATAAACACAATCTTGCTCTCATGTGTATGAAGGTCTGCGTTGAAGCGTCCTGTTGCCTGCAAGTCATCGCGATTTCTTTTTTTTTCCAAAGGGAGGTGCGATCAATAATTTTTGGAACTTGGTATATCGTGTCCTTGGAGAATTCCCTCATTCGAGTGAATAAGAAGCAATGGAATTAACAAGCGCATACTTTCCTTTGTATTTGTTCTTGTATTTAGCGCTCTGCCTACCTAGTATTTTCTATTTTTCAAGTAGAATAAAACTCCAAGCAGACACGTGGAGCCTTGGGCTAGCGTTTGATACCAAGCGTCATATGTCCGTCTACCGGAGTGTGCAGACAACATCTTTGAACATGTGTTACACCTCGTCTGTGTGCTCTCGGTTAATGTTAAGTCTGTTCTCATTCTTTCAGCCGAGTTGACCAACTGCGGGATCAAGTACTGCAAATCGTGCAGCTTCCACCTTACTTTGTTTGACGTTTTCCGAACGATGTCCAGTTTGCCATTTCGACATATAAACAAGAAGAGCAAACGCTCGATCGAGTCACTTTCGCAGTTCTGAATATTATATGAGGCATCAGATGGACAGGAAGAAATTGCTATTCACAACACAATGAGTCACGTTCACATAAAATTTGACCCCGGTCACTTTTATAGTTTCCGAGAAAAGCCCAACGTTAAGTTGTGTGTTGCCGAACAGAAAAGGCTAGTTATCTCCCTTGTTTTTCTGATAACGTTCGTAAAAGGCTACAGATGTAAATACTTTGATGTAAAGAATAATCCTACAAAGTTTCAATCACATCCGATGAACTTTGTCAAAGATATAAAATGTCTAATTTTTCCTTTGACGCTGACCTGTGACCTTGAAAAAGGTCAAAGGTCAACGAAACCATCGTTAAAGTGTAGAGGTCATTGGAGGTCACGACTAAACAAAATATGAGCCCGATCGCTTTGATAGTTTCCGAGAAAAGTCCAACGTTAAGGTGGTGTCTACGGACGGCCGGACGGCCGGCCGGACAGACTAACACTGACCGATTACATAGAGTCACTTTTTCTCAAGTGACTCAAAAACAACAACGCCAGTTTGTTCTTCTGTGGCGAACATTCCTTTTCAATCATGTTAAATTTCGTTAACTTTAATTGACCCTGGTATCTCTGAAGTCTGTGGGAGACCACTTCTTCTGATACTGATCAGCGGTCAACGGCCACTGCTGGTTGGGCCCCCCATCGCTGATCTGCAAGAGCACCGAAGGGCGTCTTGAGGTACCCGACATGGTGTCGTTTTGCCCGGCGTGGGGGCTGCTGTGTCGCCTGTCCACCACCTGCGTCTCCTGCCCCTTGTTGGGATCGAAGGTCTTGAGGATCTTATCGTGCGTGTCCATGTGGGTCAGGGCCTTCTTGCGCAGGAGGAGGGCAACGGAGAGAAAGACGATGCCGATGATGAAGACGAGCGTGCCGACGACGGCCACGACGATGGCCCCGATGGACACTTTCCCGCAGTCCAGCACCACCAGCGTGTGTTTGGCGGCCAGGTCCGAGTGCCCCTCCACGTAGCACCTGAAGCGCCTGGTACACGTCTGCCCGCTGGCGAGGGTGGCCGTGTGGGAGGCGGAGCTGATGACCACACAGCCCTGCGGCTCGCGCACCGTGGAGTCGAAGGCCAGCTTTGTCCAGGCGCCAACCGACCCGTCGCTGCCCTCCCACACCCACTTGGGCTTGGTCGTGGTAGTGGTCAGACTGATGGCGGCGCGACAGGTCAGGATCAGGCGGGTTCCGTAGGACAGCGCGTCCGTATTGCGCTCCGAGGTGTCGGTCAGCAGCTCGATGGTCAAGGTAGGGCGGCGGGTGTCCAGCGTGACCAACAGCTTGCCGTACTGCTCGCTGTGCTCAACCGCGGGCTCGCCTTGCTTGACCAGCGCCGAGTAGCAGCGGTATCTGAACAATACAACGGTATCTGAACAATACAGCGGTGTCTGGACAAAACAACGGTATCGGAGCAATACAGCGGTATATATCTGGACAATACAGCGGTATCTGGAATATACAGCGGTGTCTGGACAATACAACGGTATCTGAACAATACAGCGGTATCTAGACAATACAGCGGTGTCTGGACAATACAACGGTATCTGAACAATACAACGGTATCTGGACAATACAGCGGTATCTGAACAATACACCGGTGTCTGGACAATACAGCGGTGTCTGGACAATACAATGGTGTCTGGACAATACAGCGGTGTCTGGACAATACGGCGGTGTCTGGACAATACAGCGGTGTCTGGACAATACAGCGGTGTCTGGACAATACAGCGGTATCTGAACAATATACCGGTGTCTGGACAATACAGCGGTGTCTGGACAATACAATGGTGTCTGGACAATACAGCGGTGTCTGGACAATACAACGGTGTCTGGACAATACAGCGGTGTCTGGACAATACAACGGTGTCTGGACAATACAGCGGTGTCTGGACAATACGGCGGTGTCTGGACAATACAACGGTGTCTGGACAATACAGCGGTGTCTGGACAATACAACGGTATCTGGACAATACAGCGGTGTCTGGACAATACAGTGGTGTCTGGAAAATACAGCGGTATCTGGACAATACAGCGGTGTCTGGACAATACAACGGTATCTGAACAATACGGCGGTATCTGAACAATACGGCAGTATCAGAGCAATACAACGGTATCTGAACAATACAACGGTATCTAAACAATACGGCGGTATCTCAACAATACAGCGGTATCAAAGCAATACAGCGGTATCTGAACAATACAACGGTATCTGAACAATACAGCGGTATCAGAGCAATACAGCGGTATCTGAACAATACAACGGTATCTGAACAATTTAACAGTATCTGAACAATACAACAGTATCTGAACAATACCGACTGACAGTCTTTTATGCCGACAGATAGTCTCACGCGATTTGTTTGCTTGCTTGCCTGTTTGTTTGTTTTGTGTATTTATATATGTGTGTTTATCTATGTGTGTGTGTGTGTGTGTGTGTGTGTGTGTGTGTGTGTGTGTGTGTGTGTGTGTGTGTGTGTGTGTGGGTGTGTGAGTGTGTGTGTGTTCGTTCGTTCGTTCGTTCGTTCGTACGTTTGCTTGTCTCTTTGCTTGTTCGCTTGCTTGTTTGTATGTTTGTTTGCTTGTTTGTTCGTTTGTTTGTTTGTTTGTCTGTTTGTTTGTTTGTGTATTTGTTTGTTTGTTTGTTTGTGTATTTGATTGTTTGTTTGTTTGCTTGCTTGCTTGTGTATTTGTACCTGAAGAGGGCCGCTCCACAGGAGGCGTTGGTGATAGTGACGGTCAGGCTTTTAGCGTAGCTGCCGGACACGCTGACCGAACTGTTCTGGATGGACGTCATGGGGGACGGAGAGCAGATGCTCGTGTCCTTGGGACAGGTGTGGATGTCCGTGCAGGTGTCCTCACTGGACACCACGCACTCGTAATTGCCAAAGTCGCCGTCTTCCAGAGACCTGCGCCCGATCCTCAGGATGTGGAACGTCTCCACGTCGTCCCTGGTGGGGTGCTGGCAGCGGATGAACAGCTTGTCCTCATGAGGCTTGTCCTCGCTCAGAACCAGCGACGGAGGACTGAAGGACAGCATGCCTGTCTTTTTGACCAACTCCTGACCAACACACGATAGTGAAAGGACAACGAAGAGCAGGAACGTTGTTGCTGATGGTGGGAGGGAAATCGGTGTTTTTTGTGTCCACATAATTGTTCGTGAGAGGAAAATATGCTCCAAAGGTCAAGCTTAATGTGCACCTGGGAGTAATATGACCAGGCTACAGCACAAGGCGGGTGCCACTCCAAGTCTCTGTGGTCAGAAAGTGTCCGATTGTTGGTTTCTGTGCGGGTGCAAACTATTTCCGTAAAACTCCATGACGATAGTACTTCTTTCGGCTGTGACGTTTTCTGCTGCTCATTGTGACGTCATGTGACGTTTATAGGTCATGTTCTCAATCAAGCAAAAGGCGCTTTCGGCCGGCCAGTTTTCACAAGAACTTGAGCGCGAGCCATCTACTCTTGGGTCACAGTTGGTCGAGTGTACCACTTGTGAGTGTGAGTGAGTGAGTGTGTGTGTGTGTGTGTGTGAGTGTGTATGTGTGTGTGTGTGTCTGTACGAGTGGGTGAGAATGGGTATTTGCGCGTCAGTGTATTTGTGCACGTGCTTATGTGCGTCAGGACGCCCCCCTCCCCCTCCCCTCTCTCTCTCTGTCTCTCTCTCTCTGTCTCTCTCTCTCTCTCTCTCTCTCTCTCTCTCTCTCTCTCTCTCCATATATTCTTGTAAAGAAAAAAAAATTGTCATTCTCTCTCTCTCTCTCTCTCTCTCTCTCTCTCTCTCTCTCTCTCTCTCTCTCGCTCTCTCTCTCTCTGTTTCTCTCTCTTTCTCTTAAAACTGTTTAAAACTAAAACACACAGTACTCTCTTAACGCCTTTTGATTAACCACACTTAGTATTACGTCAAAGATATGCTGTGCATTGTATATTCTGAACATATTTTTGCTGTACTATTTCTACATGTTCGATTGCTACCAGCTTGTATTTATAATTACCTGCATAGTATGCATTTGATTTTATGAATAACCACTATGTATGCTTCATCATCATCATCATCATCATCATCATCATCATCATAGTCATCTTTAATACAGCATGACTTCCCTTCTTTGTCTCTGTTAATCTAGGGAGAAAATATCCAGCGATATTTCTCCGTAGGCCTAAAGTTCGGCCATGACCTAGGCAAAATAACTTGCGCAGCCGCAGAAACAAGAAAATGGAAATCTTTTATGAAATGATTGGGAGCCACGCAAATTTGACCTCTTGATTCCGACCATGAACCCGCTGTTGATAATCTGGAAGGTCGTACCAGAAATACAGATATCTATCTCTGGCCGATTCATAGATTCAACCTACAAACTGCGAACTCATCTGTGATCAGATGGCCAAGCAATGCGTGACATCTTTAATTCTAAAGCCTTATGGCTCGTTTCGACAAGCATTAAACCGATGAAATTAACCACATGCAGTTTATTCTTCAGAAAAATGCACACAAAAATGGGTTGGGTTCGGTGATTTGTACATAAACGTCTTCCTCACGATAGATTCGCTGATTTGTTTTATGAAGCCGTCATCAACACGAACACAATGATTGCAGAAGCAAACTCTGTACCTACACGACCGAGACACAAGACTGATTATTTCACAGCTGCAAAGTGAATAGAGAACAAAGACGTTTTGGGTAAGCTTACTCACTGACAAGCAAGGAACAGACGGAAAATTCCGAACAAAAGTAAATGACGTCAAAGTCTCTTTCGCTTTGCGTGTAACTTTGTCATGACGTCTTTTTGTGACGACAGTATACGCGATAATTTGTTCGCTTCCGGTGTCATTTTAGACTGAAAAGCAACTCAAAAGAAGGAGCTAAGCCTGTGTCTTGAAACAGTTGAAACACTGTTTTGGATTGCCGTTTCAATGTTAACCAAAAAGTTAAAGAAGAAAAACAAGGTTCAGTTGCGAACTGACAGCGGATTGAGCATGTATTCCTGTTGATGAAGGTACGATTGAAGCTTTATTCTCTCCGTCAACCAACAAGACTAGATTTGTAGCAGACGAAAAACAAAGTGTGCGTTTTTCCTGTCTTGTGAAGGCGATTATGTTGTTATAAGTTATCTGTACGTTGTGAAGACATTTCAAAACAAAATTTAGATTTGATGCGTCACGGGATATAAGCTTATACGTTTTCATCCATGGGATTGTTTTTTTCGACTCGGCAGGGTGAATGAATTCATGATGTCTTTTCCGGAACTGGACAAAACTTGGCCTTGCGAAGACTGAAACAAAATATAGTTCTACAACTTCTAGGCTTGGGTTGATTGCCCATGGTGAATTTCCAATGATTTGTTTCCACATCCCATGACAAATTCTCTTTACTTTGGTCATGCCATATATACGTTACAGCTCCGTCCATCCATGGTATCGCGTGATATTTTGTCTCGACGGGGTGAAAGATTATAATGACCCAGTCTCGACAAAATATCAGGCGATACCACTGTTTTAACATAGAGGGGGAATCGAGACGAGGGTCGTGGTGTATGTGTGTGTGTGTGTGTGTGTGTGTGTGTGTGTGTGTGTGTGTGTGTGTGTGTGTGTGTGTGTGTGTGTCTGACTATAGACTCTGTCTGTCTGTCTGTCTGTGCGTGTGTGTGTGTAGAGCGATTCAGACCAAACTACTGGACCGATCTTTATGAAATTTGACATGAGAGTTCCTGGGAATGATATCCCCGGATTTTTTTTCTTTTTTTCGATAAATACCTTTGATGACGTCATATCCGGCTTTTTGTAAAAGTTGAGGCGGCACTGTCACACCCTCATTTTTCAATCAAATTGATTGACATTTTGGCCAAGCAATCTTCGACGAAGGCCGGACTTCGGTATTGCATTTCAGCTTGGTGGCTTAAAAATTAATTAATGACTTTGGTCATTAAAAATCTGAAAATTGTACCCAAAAAAAATTTCTAAAACGATCCAAATTTACGTTCATCTTATTTTTTCTCATATTTTGATTCCAAAAACATATAAATATGTTATATTTGGATTAAAAACAATCTCTGAAAATTAAAAATATAAAAATTATGATCAAAATTAAATTTTCGAAATCAATTTAAAAACACTTTCATCTTATTCATTGTGGGTTCCTGATTCCAAAAACATATAGATACGATATGTTTGGATTAAAAACACGCTCAGAAAGTTAAAACGAAGAGAGGTACAGAAAAGCGTGCTATCCTTCTCAGCGCAACTACTACCCCGCTCTTCTTGTCAATTTTACTGCCTTAATTTGCCACGAGCGGTGGACTTACGATGCTACGAGTATACGGTCTTGCTGAAAAATTGCATTGCGTTCAGTTTCATTCTGTGAGTTGGACAGCTTGACTAAATGTTGTAAGTTCGCCTTACGCGACTTGTTTTGTTGGTTAACTTTTTAACTTTTTTAACTTTTTAAATTTTAAGTTTTTTATTATATAATTGTGTGTCTATGCGTCCCAACGACAGATTGTAAGAAAAGGCGTAGCCTTAAATCTTAATCCTTGTTAAATAAAGTTCAATTCAATTCAATTTCTCTCTCTCTCTCTCTCTCTCTCTCTCTCTCTCTCTCTCTCTCTCTCTCTCTCTCTCTCTCTCTCTCTCTCTCTCTCTCTCTCTCTCAATGTGTCTGCTTTGTTTACATACTAGCCTACAATAAGTCACTAACCTGTAAGGAATATTATGTTGCTTTAAAAGAATAATAATTAAGGGGGTGTATTGAGGGTTTTCTTTTCTTTTTTTTTGAGTGTGTGTGTGTTTTCTTCATGAAGACAACCAAATTGCTGCTTTCACAAATTTGAAAGAAATGAAAGCTTTGCACACACACACACACACACACACACACACACACACACACACACACACACACGCGCACACACACACACAAAACACACACTTAATTCAATTCAGAAATAATTTATTTTTCTTCAAATATTCGCCTCTTACACAAATGTGTCATGACTCGAGCTCCATATTATATACAGTGGATCTATACAATGTCATTTGTTCTTTTCATTCTAACTGTTCTCTTTTTCTCATTTACATTCTCATGCACACACAAACACACACACACACACACACACACACACACACACACACACACACACACACACACACACACACACACACACACACACACACACACACACACACACACACACACACACACAGAGGTAATTTCTCTGAAAGTTTCACAACCGAAATTATGTTCATAACCTCTACATCTAATGAATAAAGCAAAGAGCAAACCTAGTCAAGTAAAATGAGGAGAAAAAAAAAGGTGTAAATAAAGACCTATTCTATACAACTCTAAAAACTTTTCTCTGCAGAGCTTTTGCAAACGTTTTAAAGAAAAAAATTCCCACTGTGAGACAATAAGGCCCCACTGAAAGGCAACGCCAAACGGAAAGTGCATGCGTTTTATTTAATTTTTTTTTTAAAGAAAAATTAACATCAAAATGAATTTCAATTGAAGAATAGTTAGGGTTAACTAACTAGCCCTAACCCTAACCCTAAATGACAGTTCTGCTGAAGCATACAAAAATTAAAAATTACTAGATCGTATGCAATCTAATGGTGAAAGAACTGCACGATGTGGATTTACCGAGAACATGATTTGAAAGTAACACATTTCAATACCAAAATTAAACACACTGGTCTTGAAGAACTATTATTTACATTCACTTTATATTCTAGATCACTCATAACGAACACGCCCAATCAAGCACATAATAGCAAAATGGTGTTTTTCAAATTTGAAAATCAACAAACACTCTCTCTCTCTCTCTCTCTCTCTCTCTCTCTCTCTCTCTCTCTCTCTCTCTCTCTCTCTCTCTCTCTCTCTCTCTCTCTCTCTCTCTCTCTCTCTCTCAATTACGACACATAACAAATATTGACTGTTAAAATCATGGCAATAGTTAAAGCAACTTCAAATTCCGCCATACCCTTGCCCTGTTTATCATCCCAACTTTGAGAAACATAACCACCACCACCCCATCGAATTCTACACCCAACACTAGTATTTTATTATTCTTATTGAAATACAAATTTAAACAACTAATGCATTTTCGCCAAGAATGAAATGACATGACCCTGTATTCATTTGAAACTTGTTGGTGCTTTCAGCAACTGACCCAAGTAACATCAAGATTTAAACTTCAAATAATCCAAATTTTTCCGTGGGGTTTGAAGTTTACTTTACTTTGATAATGAAAGCAACCAGCATCACTTTGATAGCTTAAAAACCAAAAGCAACGTCACAACATCTATTGCGAGTCAAAATCTATCTGAGTATGTTTTTTTAATCAGTTACAACATTCTTATCCTTCTTAAATTAAACTTCAAAACGTAAAAAAAAACCTAAGGTTTAGGTATGAAATTGATTCTCATGGCATTATTGTTCATAGTGCAAACATAAGCCAGAATCGCAACATTTTCAACCAAACATTTTTGGAATTTTATTTTCACTGACACTACTAACAACTCCTCTTGTGCTGTGTTGCAACCAGAATAACTGATAACAAGCATGTTTCTTATAGGGGAATCTAACTCTAAACAATACAGTGGAACCCCCCTTTTAAGACCTCCACAAATCTGAAAAATGCAGGTCTTAAAAAGGAGGGAGTCTTAAAATGGGGGTAAATTTATATAGGTTATGAACAGAGAATCTTAAAAAGTAAGCTCTTAAATGTGGGAGGTCTTAAATTGGGGGGGGGGTCTTAAAAAGGGGGTGGGGGGTTCCACTGTACTAGTGTAATGCGGATATTAAAGCAACCATTCCTTGGCACAGAAAAAGGAAACAGCGGAAAGCGGACCGAGTTCCCTGAACTATTTCTTACCTGTTGCATTGGAGAAGCATTTCTTATAATAAAAATAAAAATTAAAACAAACAAACACAGCATGTCAACATGCACGCGTGTTCTTTGCAACTCTTCATTATGGCAAAGAACAAGCACACACAAAAAAGACAAAGAAAAAGAAAAAATAAGGTGAAAAGACATACATACAGACTCTAGATAAAAGACATACATACAGACCCTAGATAAAAGACATACATACAGACCCCAGATAAAAGACATACATACAGACCTTAGACATACATACAGACCCTAGACATACATACAGACCCTCGACATACATACAGACCCTAGACATACATACAGACCCTAGACATACATACAGACCCTAGACATACATACAGACCCTAGATATACATACAGACCCTAGACATACATACAGACCCTAGACATACATACAGACCCTAGACATACATACAGACCCTAGATAAAAGAAGAGAGAGAGAAAGAGAGGGAGCTAGAGAAAGTCGACATATTTTTAACCACAATCACATGTTATGCATGTACGATAAGAAGAGAGAAGGCAGGGGAGGGGGAGAGGGGGGAGAGTGAAAAACAGTTGCAAGTACATGTACAAAGAAAACGTGTACAATATCAACATCAAACATAATCCTCAACTGTTTTGAGACAGATATGTTATTTTCATTGTCCAGTCAATAACTGCTCTCATATAAATGCTATCTGAGCAGGTATCATGATGTGTCACGCATTCAAAACTTATATATCTATATATATAAATGTTGCAAATTATAACAAACAACGTCCACATTTGGAAGTTACACATTGCTACTTCCACCACACAGCTTGCACTCTGATTGTTCTAGGTTTTTATCTCACACATAAAACAATAATCACAAACACAAAATATTGGCAACAAACGAGTCTCTGTACCACAGTCTCCGGATGAAATCAGAATATTCACAGACTCAAGAGGTCACCGTAACTCGTCTTTTGAAAACCTCCATTCAACGACCACATCTATTGAATCGTCCAGCTCGCAATCACATGGTCTTCTTTTGCACTGTGCAAGCACACACTTTGTAAAGATGTCCTTCTGTTAACCACATGTCTGTGCACGAACACATATCATACACACACATTGTCTCTCTCTCTCTTTCCAACTTCTTCTCTGTTCATCTATATCTGTCTTTTACACTCACACACTCACACTCACACACACACACACACACACACACACACACACACACACACACACACACACATACACTCACACACACACACACACACACACACACATACACTCACACACACACACACACACACACACCGCACACACACCCCGTGAAGAACAAAAACTATCAGCAGCTCTTTTCCAAGTTTTCAATTTTGAGGGCTTTGTCCTGTTGTGTGAGAAGCTGAACGGACTTGAGGAGTTGAGACAGTGTCTTTTTCACTCGCAGGATGGGCAGCCGCGCCTTGGGGTTTTGTGACCAGCACTCTCGCGCCACCTTGCTCACCTGGTTCAACACCTGGAATGAATTGAAGTACATCAAACTGTTAGAAGCATAGCCAAAATGGGGCAACAAGTTGGAAATGTCCAGGGAGTTTAAGACAGAAAGTGCACAAAAGATAAACAAAAAAAGCGAATTGTATTTAAAATATCAACTACAAGGAGAAAAATACGGTCTTGCTCTTTTATGAACCATATGACATGAGTTATGGCCCTTGTGTAGAACAACCATTGAACAGAGAAGTGACACCGTCGCGATATAACCTTGAACGGTTGAAAACGACGTTAAACACCAAATAAAGAAAGAAAGAACAGAAGTGACAGAAGTGAGGCGAGTACATTTCTGCATCTTGCTCAAAGCAAGGGAGATAAAAAATTTAAAAAACGGCTTAGTTCATATTTAACCAGTGTATGAGCAAGGGAGATAAAAAAAGGGCTTAGTTCATATTTAACCAGTGTATGAGTTATGTCCCTTGTACAAGAATGGTCTTTGGGCAACAAACTGCAATGCATTTTTTAAACCTTTTCAAGTTTGTTCAGCATAAAACAAGTCATAACCCTAAAATGTTATTCTTTGTCTTCAAAACTGTTTCTTCCACTACTCATCATCTTAATATACGGTCAACTTATATGAACTTGGCACAATGTATGCCATTTCACCCCATACCCCCCCCCCCCCCCCCCCCCCGCATCTTCTCTTCAACCTCTAAGTTTGAGCAAGAAAGTAACATATAATATTACCTGCCACACACATTCAGACACACATACACACACACACCCTTTCACAATAAAAGTCACAATCACACACACACACACACACACACACACACACACACACACACACACACATATATATATATACACGCACGCACGCGCAAACACACACACCTGCGCACACACACACACAGACACACAAACACACACACACACACACCTAACCACACACACACACACACACACACACACAAACACACACACACACACACACACAAGCGCACTCACACACACACACACTTTGACAGTTATCAGAGAATACTGACCAAATCGGAGAACCATCTGTTGGGGGCCACTGGTCGCGTTTGATCGACCACAACTGTTTTTCGCATGTCCTCAAAGCTAGGGTCGCTCGGAACACTGTCGTAAAATGGCGGCTTGTATTCTTCTGGATATTCTGAAAAACGAAATTTGGTTGCTAACTTACATCGCCTTTACTTTGTACTTTGTACTTTTCGTTTAATCTGTAAACAGATGAATTAAAAAGGTATCATAGAAAACATAGCAGGGTCTTTTTTTTTCAAGTGCTCTAAAATCAACCCTTTTGCAGCTTGTAGGACGTCCAAGGTACTGGCTTTAAAGGGCAACAACCCGTTGAATAAACAACAAAAAGAAGAAGTACAAACTGTGTGCTTGTGTCGTGTATTGCTTTATACATCAAGGGCACATTGTAAGTTGTCAATTCTTCAGGTAAACACAGGTATTGCTTTGTAGGCAAATATTGACTTGCAGCGAACATGCTAATGTATGTAGCTGTACTAACAAATTTAAGAGAAAAATGTTCTGGCGCAAGAAAGAAAAAAATAGATACAACTCTCCCTGATTTCATCTTTATGTTGGAGGACAAATACCAATGGCTGTTATGCTATATGGCAAAATAAAATTCTTCTTGTTCTTCTTGTTCTTGGATAAATTGCATCCCTTTCTTCTTAGTTACTTCATGAGATCATCAAGTCTCAACAACATGTCTTCAACTCTTTCTGACCTTGACATAACGTGAAAAAACAATTCCTATCTAGATGTACATATTTATAACAACATTTAGTATAAGCTTAGCTTGTTGTGTGGTCACAAATCTCTACATCGTATAATACCTGCCACCCTGTATTTTCGGAAAAAAATATTTTAAACCAACTCTTAGACTCACCTCCTGTTCGCCTGGCTACCTCCCAGATGACCAGGCCAAAAGCGTAGACATCGACACACTTGAAGGAGTCGAAGAAAGAAGGATTCAGAGTTTCTGCTAACAGCTCGGGAGCCATGTAGCGTTTTGTACCAACCTGTCATCGCAAAAGAACAAAATTAGTTTCATACATTATTTTAACTTCGTCAGAAGCCCCATTAATTTTTCCTGATGATCTACATGTGTGAGAGAAGATATTTGTTCCTGTCCCACTGGATTATACCAATTAGGAACTAGTTTTATAATTAAAAAAATAAAAAACAGACCAGGCCATCCAGAGAGTGGGAGTCCTGGCAATGAGAGATCATACAATCACCACTTTTCTTGCTCGCTAATGTTTCAATGTCAGGTGCAAAGGCTCTGTTAATTGCATGATTGCAGAATTGATAAATAACGCTTCGACAGTTCACATGTGTCCATGTTTTATTCTCAAAGGCACAAAGTGATCTCTCTGACAAAGGTTTGCGCAGTACCTTGATAAACAGCGTACAGCTTCATATGAGGCATAGACAAAGACTCACAAACACTGAAGTAGTTGAACGCAGGAAAAATATGAAGAATAGAGTCTGCTCAGTGTTCTTCTTCCTCGTTCGCGTACGCGAGAGAGAGAGAGTGAGAAAGAGAGAGAGAAAGAGAGAGACACACAGAGAGAGACAGAGAGAGAGAGAGAGAGAGAGAGAGAGGGAGAGAGAGGGAGAGAGAAAGAGAGAGAGAAAGAGAGAGAGACACACAGAGAGAGACAGAGAGAGAGGGGGGGATAGAGAGAGAAAGACAGAGAGAGACAGAGAGAGAGAGAGATGCTTGATGTTTTTAATGCTTTATTGTCAATAGCTAATAAGAGAGAGAGAGAGAGGGGGGATAGAGAGAAAGAGAGAGACAGAGACAGAGAGACAGAGTGAGAGAGAGAGAGAGAAAGAGAGAGAGAAAGAGAGAGAGTCTATTATCTCTTCTGACCAGACTAACCGGTCAATGTTCAACCCACCTTCTGGTTATGGCCAAGGTCCAAAAGATTAGACTCCTGCTTGTGAATGACAGCCAGGCCCAGGTCACCGATGCAGCACGAGAAGTTGCTCCTCACCAGAATGTTTTTCGACTTGATGTCGCGATGAGCAATGGCGGGCTTGCCGCGGTTGGTGATGATTTCCGTGTGCAGGTGGGACAGGCCGGCAGCAGCTGAGTGCACCAAGGTGAGCATCTGCTCATAGTCTAGCGTATTATACTGGAGGTAGTCGTAGAGCGACCCCAGGCGGTGATAGTGGGTGATGAGCCACAACTGCGTGCACGAGTGCCATGACGTCATGTCCGAGCCGTAGTAGCCCAGAATGTTCTCGTGACGCAGCAGACACATGTTGTAGATGTCCGTTTCTCGCCTCCAGCTGGCCTCGTCCCGCGAGGAGAATATTTTCACCGCTACGTCTTCGTCCTGGAAGCGTCCTTTCCACACCTCACCGTATCTCCCTTTCCCTGTAAAACCCAGGGTGGTGTTACATTCATGATTATACAAGCCTTCAATCATACAAGAGTTGAGGTCAGAGACTTTTGTCCGGGACAAAGTATACCCTCAATGCAGTCTCTAAACTTGACTCCTGGGCTGCGATGCACGAGAAAGTTACCACCCAAACGGGAGCCACCCGCAATGTTAGATTGGTTGAAACTTAAATGTGTTGTGATATGTGACCCTCTACCACGAATTGAGTCGCATGTCACCTCGCGCGGTTCTGCGCTAGGCTTAAAATAAGTCCGGGGGGACTGTGGTAAAAGTGTGAGGGTGACCTTAGTCACAAGCTTATAACTCGAAAAGTTTTCGCTCTTTTCTAAAACGGGTTTTACCACTGGAAAGAGCATAAAACACTCTTTAGGAAAATGTAAAAATATGAAAATCATGCAAAGATGACATGCGACTTATTCCGTGGTGGAGGGTCACATATCATCGAATCAGAACTCGCGGTTTGTTCTCTCCCGTTTGGGTGGCACCCACTTTGGGTTAGTGCCCCTCAGCCCAGCTTACCAGCCCAAGATGTTTTCTCAATCTGTACTTATCCAGCTAGCTTTTTAAACAACACAGCAGCATACTTCTGTCTTCCGTTCACGAGCAAATTCTTTTGGGGCAGCAACGTGTCCACTCCTTACAGAGTGCACATGACAGATTTGACCATGACGAATACGATAGTCCCCTCTTAAACCACGTTTTCGGGCGGGGATGTAGCTCAGTCGGTAGCGCGCTGGATTTGTATCCAGCTGGCCGCTGTCAGCGTGAGTTCGTCCCCACGTTCGGCGAGAGATTTATTTCTCAGAGTCAACTTTGTGTGCAGACTCTCCTCGGTGTCCGAACACCCCCGTGTGTACACGCAAGCACAAGACCAAGTGCGCACGAAAAAGATCCTGTAATCCATGTCAGAGTTCGGTGGGTTATAGAAACACGAAAATACCCAGCATGCTTCCCCCGAAAACGGCGTATGGCTGCCTAAATGGCGGGGTAAAAAACGGTCATACACGTAAAATTCCACTCGTGCAAAAAACACGAGTGTACGTGGGAGTTTCAGCCCACGAACGAAGAAGAAGAAGAAGAAACCACGTTTTCCAGTGAGACTAAACACTGGTTTGTAACCTGGTTGGGTTATTTGGTTACTTAAAAGAAATGAAAGGAAATACTATCCAAACCTCTGTACCGATTTCTACTCTACCAATGAATATTCATAAGTGAGCAAGGAGAACATCTAACCCTTTCGCTGCTTGGGGGCTGGATAACTTGCTTTAACGGGCCACAAACCGTTCAACAAACAAACAATGTGTGCGTGTGCTGTGTATTCATTCATCACATCAAGGGCACATTGTAAGTTGTTGGTTCAGGTAAATACAGGTAATGCTTTGAATGCAAATACATACAGTGGAACCCCCCTTTTAAAACCCTCATCTCTCAGACTTTTTGTTCATAGCCTTTATAAATTTACCCCCATTGTTAAGGCTCCCTCCAAGACAAGGTATATTAATGTCCTACAGACATATCATATGTGACCCTCCACCACGAAATGAGTCGCATGTCACCTCGCGCGGTTCTGCGCTAGGCTTAATAAAAGTCCGGGGAGTGTCTGGTAACAGTATGAGGGTCACCTTAGTCACAGGCTTATAACTCAAACAGTTTTCGCTCTTTTCTAAAACGGTTTTCACCACTGGATAGAGCATAAACAACTCTTTAAAAAAAATGTAAAAATATGAAAATCATGCAAAGGTGACATGCGACTCATTCCGTGGTGGAGGGTCACATATATTGTTAGCCTCTTAAGGACAGGCATGGGGTCATATGATAATGGAGACGTCCCTCCTTTTTAAAACCTGATTTGATCAGATTTGTTGAGGTCTTAAAAGGCGGGTTCCACTGTACAGCCAGCGAACAGGTGAACATCGAAAGTCTTACCAATACAGTCCACCAGCATGACCCTCTTGGCCACGGTCTGTTGAACCAGCTGAGGGAGACCGCTGCCACTGCCAGACGTACATGAGTGGTCCAGCAATTCCTGCAACAGACACAGGGGCGGGGATATAGCTCAGTTGGTAGCGCGCTGGATTTGTATTCAGTTGGCCGCTGTCAGCGTGAGTTCGATCCCAGGTTCGGCGGAAATTTATTTCACAGAGTCAACTTTGTGTGCAGACTCTCTTCGGTGTCCGAACATCCCCCCGTGTACACTACATTGGGTGTGCACGTTAAAGATCCCACGATTGACAAAAGGGTCTTTCCTGGCAAAATTGCTTAGGCACAGTTAATAATTGTCTACCTATACCCGTGTGACTTGGAATAATAGGCCGTGAAAGGTAAATATGCGCCGAAATGGCTGCAATCTACTGGCCGTATAAAATTTCATCTCACACGGCATCACTGCAGAGCGCCTAGAACTGTACCCACGGAATATGCGCGATATAAGCTTCATTGATTGTTTGAGTAAATTCGTCATGATGACTGGGACTTTGCTGGCATGTGCATACACATAATAATTCAAAGGTACAGCTTTTGTGGATATATATTAACTATGTTACGGGTTCAAAATAGTATTGCCTTCACCTGTACCGTGCAAGTGTCCCGAGAGCTTCCCCTTTGACTTTGTCGAGTTCCTGTGAACGTGTGTGATGCATGTTCTTTCTTGCTCATTTGTTTTCTTCGTTGATTAAAAAGTCTCTCTTCATGTGTATCCGCAACAGAAGCAAAGATGAAGAAAACTCTGCACATGCCCCCCCCCCCCCCCCCCCCCACACACACACACACACATAAATAAATCCCTGCGCCTTGAATATGTGCGCGATATAAATTGCATAAAATAAAAATTAAAAAAAATTAAAAATAAATCCCTGCGCTTAGAACTGTACCCACGGATTACGCGCGATATAAGCCTCATATTGATTGATTGATTGACTCTCTCTCTCTCCACCCATCCCCCTTCTCTATCTTCAGTCTAACCTTCAAGGTGTTCTCCCCGACTTGTTGAACCCCGTGCTGAATGTCGTCCTCGAGGAGTCGCCTCCACCCCCCACCCCTAAACACACACACACACACACACACACACACACACACACACACACACACACACACACACACACGCGCGCGCGCGCTCTCTCTCTCTCTCTCTCTCTCTCTCTAAAACCTCTATCCTTTTATAATGTTCAGTTTCCGTTTCTCTCTCCTTTTCTCTCTCGTTCTCAACTTCCCACCCCTCTCTCTCTCTCTCTTCTCTCTAACCTTCAAGGTGTTCTCCCCGACTTGCTGCACCCCGTGCAGAATATCGTCCTCCAGGAGGCGTCGCTCGTTGGCTAGCAGCATCTCCATGCGCCGCTTGTGCATGTGGCGACAGATGAGGTAGATGGCGCTGATCAGCATCCCCACGATGATGATGGGGACCACAATGGCCACCACAATGGGCCATAACTCTTGCCACGTTGTGTCAGGCGGGGGCTCTGTAAAACAGGGAGATCAGAATTTACAGATTGTATTTTGGTTTGTGAGTATTGTGAAGAAGAAGAAAAAAATGTAAAAAAAAGTACAAAAATGTAGGCATGAGGGCAGTGAATACTCTATCAAATCATGTCATGGCAACCACAATGGGCCATAACTCTTGCCACGTTGTATCGGGTGCGCGCTCTGTAAACACAGGGAGATAAGAATGTAGGCATGAGGACAATGAATACTCTATCAGAGGACAGTGAATACTCTATCAAATCATGTCACACCCACCACAATGAGCCATAACTCTTGCCGCGTTGTGTCTGGCAGGGGCTGTGTAAACACAGGTAGGTAAGAACTTAGGCATGAGCACAGTGAATACTCTATCCAGTCATGTGATGTCCACCACAATGGGCCATAACTCTTGCCACGTCGTGTCAGGCATTATGGTCCATTGTGCAACGACTGTCTCAAGCTGTGTAAAATGCCATATTTTAGTCAAAAATACAACTAATGTATCATTTTTGCAAACACAATCTGATTTTTTTTGGAAATCAAAAATCAAAAAGTTCACTGATGAGTTCAATAACAGAAAATGGATCCCTGAAAGTTATGGTTTGGATAAATCAGGACACCTCTCTTTAAGTCCACCACCAGTAACCTCAACCCTACCAAAACACCTGCAACAACAAAAATCCGTCCAACTCTCAACGGTGTATACCATAATGACCCTCTCTCGGTAGGGTGCGTCTAAAGTCACACCACAGTCATCCCTACCAAAACACCTGCAACAACAACAAAAATCCGTCCAACTCTCAACATTGTATAGCATACTGACCCTCTCTGGGTATGGTGGGCCTCAAGTCCTGGTTGCAGAGATGGCCCTGGCAGCACTTGATTGACACCATGATACGGCTCGCCAGGTTCTGGATCTTGCAGCTCATCTGGGAGGAGTCGGCGCTGAAGCAGCTCCGGTGATACTGCTCGTCCTGGTCCGGGTGGTCCTTGTAGGCTGCTGTGTAGCACTGCACGCACAAACCACCATCTATATATATACGACTTGTGTGTGTGTGTGTGTGTGTGTGTGTGTGTGTGGGGGTGTGTGTGCGTATGGTCCCAAATGAGGACTTGCAATTGCTTCCTACCGCCAAACTGAGGACCTAAAACCGAAATGGGGACCCAAAACCAAGTCCTCATTTCGTTCTATTCATCTAACGTCTTCAGAAGAGATATTCCCGTTCCGTTACTATTTTTAAAAGGTCACTGCACACACAAAAACACATACTCATACATGTTTTGACACCGTTAAGTTGACTTTTTTCCCGTTAAGTTGACTTTTTTGACGGAAAGAATGTCATAACCATGTTCAAAATGACATTCTTTCCGTCCTCTATAGGCGACGAAATAGGTCAAATTTTGTGCCTTTTTTAGTGTAAAATTCGTCGATGCCGGACCGAGTACTGCACTCAGTGCCGTTGTAGTGCAAGTGCACTACAAAGGCACTGCGCCCAGTGCCGTTGTAGTGCAAGTGCACTACAAACGCACGTGAATGTGTGTATTAGCAAGTCCTCGTTTGGGACCATATACACGTAGGGGTGTGTGTGTGTGTGTGTGTGTGTGTGTGTGTGTGTGTGTGTGTGTGTGTGTGTGTGTCCGCGATGCACGCCCAAAGTTCTCGATGGATCTCTTTCAAATTTGGTGGCCATATTCAGGTAAACCCCGGACACAACCTGGTCGATGAGATATTTCAACACGTGCTCTCAGCGCGCAGCGCTGAACCGATTTTGGTTTTTCTCTGGATCCATTCCCAGTAACTCTTCCTTATCTTCTCCAGTGTTTTCAGCGTTTATCTCCCTTCCTTCGTGTGGCGTCAATCCATATTCCTGTTATACTATTTTTAGAAGGTCACTGCACGTTACTATTTTTAGAATGTCACTGTCCACAACGCTTTCATCCCGGGGAAGCCGGGTATTACTCTTCCTTATCTTCTTCAGTGTCTTCCGCGTTTATCTCCCTTCCTTCGTGCGGTGCGCCGGCAAAGCCGGCCTCGACTTCTTCCCGGCGAAGCCGTACCCGGCGAAGCGGGTATTCATATAGTGTACAATATAGAGAGAGAGATTCAAGTGTTACGCCCTCACGGCAAAGCCATTAAGGGCATGTTCACGGATGTTACCCCGACTTTAGATGAGATGTAGGTGTGTTGAGGTGTTATCAGCCATCTGCACTTATGGCAGAATGACCGAGATCTTTTACGTGCCACTGTGGTGACACGGGGGTGGGAAATGGATGCTGTCTCGCGGTCTGCAAGGTGAGCCGTGTCCGCCCCATCCCGGATTCGAACCCGTCGCCCTAGGATCACAAGTCCAGTCCTCTACCAACAGAGCTACCGGGGCCCCCATGTGATATACAGCGGAACCTCTCTTTCGTGGCCCCCTGCAGGACTGGATCTAGTGCATGAGCGGGAGGGGCTTCCCAAAAGAGGCAGGGGTACAGGGGCTGGCCAGGCGGAGGGGTCTGGGGTCAAAGTTCCCCCAGATGCCGTTGACATTTAGCATTATAAAAGTGTATTTTTGGTCTCTCCCTGAGAAAAAAGGTACATTTTTTTTTCCGGGTGTGTCATTTTTATCCCCGAATAGTCACAAAATGAAGACCTGTGGTTCATTGTTTTTCCCGACCTATACGTATGCCAAGAATGCAAACACAGTGAGCGTCTTTTCACAATCAAATACATGTGTGCATTCCACGTGTGCAAACAGACATTGTTCACTTACACTGGAGGAAGTCTCACAAAATGCATCGTCACCACAATCATCGCATATGCACTTGTACATTTTGACGGTTCCGTTCCGGGACAGGACTGGGTTTCCTGCAACAGAGAAGCAGAGAAAATCCACAATTATGTATAGTTAACAACAGATCAGTACACGTCGAATCAGTAATAACTAATATAATAACTATCAGCTCAAACTCGGAATGAAAGGCACAACTTGAGTCAGCGCTTCTTCGGTATGCTTCATAATTCATTGTTCCCAGCGTTGATTCATATTGATTATTGAGAAAAAGACCCGTGTTAAACACAATGACACTGTCAAGCACACAAAACAAAACAAAAACGAAGTCTGACTAAACTGATGAATCGTCCATCAAATCAACAGCTATCAAATCAAAATGTCTATTCACTACGCAAAAACAAATGAACATAAAAGTTTGATTAAAATGATGAATCATTCATCCAAAAGTAATCAGTTGGAAACGTTCATGCCATGTCAAAACATCGACTCACCCAACCCACCACCTCATCCACTACCCCTTGCTTCTCTATGGAAAGCTGTTTGGCTCATAACCTAAGCGCGCGTGAGAAATAATTCATACGCGCGTAATAAATAGTTCATACGCGCGTAATAAATAAATCATACGCGCGTAAGAAATAATGTATACGCGTGTAAGAAATAAAAGTATTTATTACGCGTGTAAGAAATAACTCATACGCGTGTAATAAATAACTATTTCTTACGCGCGAATGAATTATTTCTTACGCGCGTATAGGTTATGAGCCAAACGGCTTTCCATACTTCTCTCCACTCAGACCCAACACCTCTATCATCTCTCTGCCCATGTTTTCCCATTGCTTTCTCCATAACGTATACTATCTTTGCAACAAAAGGGAAAACACATTCTGTACTTTTCACATATGTAATAAGTGCTAGGGCAACCCCCTTTTAAGACCTTCAAAAATCTGAGAAAACCAGGTCTTAAAAAGGAGGGAGTCTTAAAATGGAGGTTAATTTACAGAGCTTATGAACCGAAAATCTGAAAATGCAAGGTATTAAAATGGAGGAAGTCTTCAGTTTGGGGTGTGTGGGGGTGGGGTGGGGTGTCTTAAAAGGGGGGTACCACTGTACTTAAGACATAAGACATAAGACTGTATTTCAACCATGTGCAGTACACTAGGGACATGTTTTGGCCAGAGTACAATCAATCAATCCATACACGCCCTGGCCTTCCAAACATCGCTTGCAATCTCAGTCACACACACGCTCAAGCACGCTTACATCCTCATATTATCAGTATTCATTGTCTTGGTCATTGTAAGTCCTCATCCACCATTCCCCACCCCCACCCCCACACTCTCCTCCCCCTCCTCCAACTGCCCTCTCCGCCGATGTTTTCTAGTTGTTTCCCCCACTATCCATCCCAGTGTAGCAAAAGGGCAAACACATTGTGGCTCAGTACGGAGAGTATACATGTAAACACACATCATGTCACCGCATGTGCAGCTGCAACTGCCGAACAATTATATATGTCAAACCATCGACGCCCACAATGAACCCATAATAAGTGGTAAATTGACATTTGAGATGTGCACGTGTGTGCGGGGGGGGGGGGGGGGGGTGTGGTGCGTGGGTGTGATGATGTCCACAAACATTCCATATTTCGAAGCTCCTCCTTAGTCAAACTTTCATATTTGTAGCTCTTTTCACGTAGGCATAATTATGCAGCATAGTTCTCCATAATATTATGTTCTAATAATAGGCATCTTTGGCACCAAATCTGGAGATAATTTACAGAATAATAACTTAAATTAAATAAATTAAATCACCAAAAGACTAGATGCTTTCACCAAAAGAATTGCTTAGTTAGCAAAAGATATTCCAACAAAAAATCGGATGTTTCCACCCACAAAATAGATGCTTCTAGCTAAAAACCGATTGATTCTACCAAAAAAAGAAATGAGACTTGCAAAAGAATTCTCAACAAAAAAACGAATTATTTCAACAACAAAATAGCTACTGTCAGCAAAAAATATAAAGTATAGTGTACTTTCAGAGACAAAATAGTGTCACTCCATATCATAATCATAATTGTACGTCCAAAGAAAGTTAAATGAAAATGATAAAATCAGTGTACAGAGCAGTCAAGATCAGTGTGTTCACTGCCTGATAAGCGCTGGTCTCGACAGCTTCGGGCGCCCGCGCTTTCGCTTCTGGCCGATTGGGATGGTCTTGGCCTGGGCTTGGTCACCTCCAGACGAATCTCGAGCCATGCCCATGGAATGATGACACACGTAGCACTTGAGGAACTCCGGACAGTTGCAGAAAAACTGATTGTTTTCGTCGATCGTAATCTTCCACACCGACCTCCGACATGTGGCATACTCCTCGAAGTCAGCTCAGAACGATGATTCAACCTTTTCTTCGGTCTCTCGGATGGCAGTCTTAAGCTCCTTTTCCAGGGTTGAAGATCCCACGAAGATCGTGTTCCCAGTCTTCAGCGACTCAGCTGGTCAGACTCCGACGTATCATTATCAAATCTCACTGGATCGATCCTCTCAAAATCCATCTCTCCACCTTCAAACTCCATTTTCAACTGACAGAATCTGTGTCCTTGCTTGATTCAGCTGAATTTGTGATCACAGTGAGTCAAAACAATGACCACCACTCACACTGTGTTTCACTGTGTTGGAGAATGACTATCCATTTCTTTTGTTGAAACTATATTTTCTTTTGCCTGAAGTAGTCAATCTTTTGCCTGATTATATTTTCTTTTGCCTGAGTATATTTGCTTTTGCCAGTTTATTTTATTTTTTGTTCAGACAGCAATTCTTTTGGCGGATCAAATTTGTTTTTGGTACTTTAATTCTTTGTCACTCAAGCCATCTTTTCTTTTGGTGAAAGCATCTATTTTTTTGGTAGAACCATCTCTTCTTTTGGTTCATTAAACGGGTGCCATTTATATATAATATAATTATATGGAAAAAAAAGAAGTCTATAGTCTCCAACAGGCTACACTGTAGTCGACTACCGTCTGTTTTGCAGCTAGCCTCCTACTAACGGAAGGGAGATCACTTAGTTTCCATTAACGCCTCCAGTAGTCCCCCTTGCCGGTGAAGTGCAGCCACTTAGACTCGGTGACCCCCCGTCGTCACTGGCTCCGCTGGCATCTTATGTCTTCTGCAGATCCCTATTGTACACTTGATATCAATCCCAGTCCTCACTGCTAAACTTATCATACCATGCTGGCAAAAAGAAAGTCTGAGAGCGAGAGAAGAGAGAAGAGAGAGAGAGAGAGAGAGAGAGAGAGAGAGAGAGAGAGAGAGACAGAGAGACTGAGACTGAGACTGAGACTGAGACAGAACTTTATTTTACAAGGAAAAAGAAATAAGGCTGGGCCTTTTCTTACAATCTGTCCTGGCGACGACAAACACACAAAACAATAAACAAAACACTACCAATATACACTAAAACAGAAACACTAGAGAGAGAGAGAGAGAGAGAGAGAGAGAGAGAGAGAGAGAGAGAGAGAGTGACACAGACAGACAGACAGACAGACAGACAGACAGACAGAGACAGAGACAGAGCGAGAAAGAGAATTAGAGAGACAAAGACAGAGAGACAGAGAGAGACAGAGAGCGAGAGAGAGAGAGACAGACTCAGACTCAGACTCAGACTCAGAACTTTATTACAAAAGGATAAAGGTTTTAGGCAAAGCCTATTCTTCCAACCTGTCCTTTATACAACACATAAAGACAGACGCACATTACAAATATAAATTCAATCATATAAAATACAGAAATACATTGTACAGAATGGTTATAGGTTATGAGAGAGACAGAGAGACAGAGAGAGAGAGAGAGAGACAGAGAGAGAGAGAGACAGAGAGAGAGAGACAGAGAGAGAGACAGAGAGAGAGAGACAGTGAGAGAGAGACAGAGAGAGAGAGACAGAGAGAGACAGAGAGAGAGACAGAGACAGAGAGAGACAGAGTGAGGAGGGATGGGGTGGGAGGGAGTTTTGTGAAAAGTACTTAACACACACACGCACATACACACACACACACACGCGCGCGCGGGCGCGCACGCACGCACACATTCACACACACATTCACACACACTATTCTCTAGAGCTGGTCCCACCTTGTAACACAGCCTCCATACAAGTCACAGTAAATGAGCCTACTTCGGGCAAAATCCTATTGAAACCTTCGGAGAGTTCAAAACAAGGATAATCTCAACCGAATCCTCTCGACCTCCAAAATTCGCTCACCTCTTTTAAAACTTCAGCAACAATGCCAAACATTGGTGAATACTTCACCTGTTCTCCCCAAGCTTCAACCCACTCGAAACACACACTCTCGAGCAATTCATTCAGATTATATGAGTTTCAACCATTAAGAACTGTGTGGCATAGCACTAATGACACGATTAAGAAGCAAAAGGAAGTAAACGTTCTAAAAATAGACAACAACAGTAATGAGTAATTAAGTAGCAGTTATGCGAAACCAGTCTTCCAGCACATCAGAGGATAGGAATTGAAACAAACACCTTTCGATATCAAAGTTGTTTGTTGGTTTTAATGCACATAATTCTCATTCAGAGCCTCTGAACCTGTGGTGGTCTCTTTGTACATCAGTGGCCAGGGTCTGCCGCGTAGGTCTGTCTCTCTCTCTGTGTCTCTGTCTCTGTCTCTGTCTCTCTCTCTCTCTCTGTCTCTCTCTCTCTCTCTCTCTCTCTCTCTCTCTCTCTCTCTCTCTCTCTCTCTCTCTCTCTCTCTCTCTCTCTCTCTCGCTCACTCGCTCGCTCGCTCTCTCGCTCGCTCGCTCGCTCGCTTTGTCTGTCTGTCTGTCACCCTGTCTGTCACCCTGTCCGTCTGTCTGTCTCTCTCTCTGTCTGTCTGTCTGTCACCCTGTCTGTCACTCTGTCCGTCTGTCTCTCTCTGTCTGTCTCTGTCTCTCTCTCTCTATCTCTCGCATGTTCGCTCTGTCTGTCTGTCTGTCTGTCACTCTGTCCATCTGTCTGTCTGTCTGTCTGTCTGTCTCTCTCTCACACACACACACACACACTCACACACACACACACACTCTACCCCCCCCCCCCCCATCCTCTCTCCCTACCCCTCTCTCTCTCTTTCTCTCACGCCCCATCAACAAGCTTTGCCACCTGTACAAGAGAACTTCACGGTGTTTTCCTCAAGACTTCCAAGCACCCCGTGTTACCTGGGTGACCAACACACCCACCAACCCACCCGAGTGGTCAGGTGTCCACCCGAAGCTGTTGTGGCCAGGTACCCGACTGAAGGAGGAACGGTCAGGAGAAAGGAAGAAAGGGTTCTTTGAGTCTGAAAATTTAAGGGCTGTGGCCACTCGAAAGGCTAATCCTTGGGTCAGAAAAAGGCCAGCCCGCGATCGGTGGATTTCTTTTCTCTCGAAGTGGTGAAGAGAGAGAGAGGAAGAGAGAGAGAGAGAGGAAGAGAGAGAGAGTGTGTGTGCGTGTGTGTGTGTGTGCGCGTGTGTGTGTTCGTGTGTGTGTCTGTCTGTGTGTCTGTCTGTGTGTGTGTGTGTGTTCGTGTGTGTGTGTCTGTATGTGTCTGTGTGTGTTTGTGTGTGTGTGTGTGTGCGCGTCCGTCCGTGCGTGCGTGCGTGCGTGCGTGTGTGTGTTCAAGAGAGATGGCATACACCCTCTCTATCCGCCCCCAACCCCGGCAGTCTTGCCGAAAGAGCAGCTGTTGTAATGATACTGGTGATGCAAACAAAGAAATGAAAGGTATTCCTCACACAGTGCCAGCAGTAACCGCTTGCTCAAAACACTATTTCACGCAAGCAAAATGAATGAATTAATTGATAAATCCATCAATCGACCCAGCAGCAGTAACACATTTGAGCAGAGACCCGTACATGCAAACAGCAATGCCGAATCAGTGCAAACATCTCCTCCCACACTCTTTTCATACAGCGGGAGTTGGGAGGGCTTTACAAAAAAGTTAATTAAAATTGATGAACAGAGCGGGGTAAATAAGGAAAGGTTCGTCCGGTCACCAAAGACGGACAGTAGCGAGATGGTGATGAGGTGATGGGGAGAGGGGGGGTGTGTTTAGGGGGGGGGGTGTTTTGATTCCTCGCTCCGTATTGCTGTGCATGCGGATGACCGAAACTTGTGACAGTTCTTCCACGCAACACACTCACACACACACTCACACACTCGCACTCACTCAAACACACACACACACACTCACACGTGCACACTCACACACACACACACACTCACATGAACACATACTAGAACTCTCCGTGTCCAATATCAATGGAGTGGTGCCAAGTAGCTCTCCGGACACAGTCCTCACTGCACGGAGTACTGACCAGCGGTCGAGCAAAGTGACATAGCAGTGTTGTGACACGGGGGCCAGGTTTGTGCCACACTCAGCAACGCCTCACTGACCCCGGCTTCGTCACGGCTGAGGGCCCCCCGGATCGCGAGCCAAGCCGGCTATTTGGTGTTTGGGTAGCGGCGGCACCCCGGGTGTGAAAAGACTTTGTGCTGCCGCGGGGTGTGACAAAGCGACAGGTGAGGTCTCATTGGGTCCACACAATGGTCAAGCTAAGGGGAAATCCACCCACAAGGTGGCTTTATCCTCACAAGGTGTTTCAACCGACACAAGGTGTTTCCGGTTAAAGCAGCTTTATGTTTCTCTCTTGCTGGTTGTACCAGACCACCCTACCCCCTTGGGCCATAAGTACAATGTGTGTATACACGTTCCTGTGTTGGTAGAGCACTGGACTTGCGATCGAAAGGTCGCAGGTTCGAATTCGGGCCGGGACGAACACGGGTCAACTTTACGTGCATACCCCGAGACGGAATTAAGCCATGTCCCACCCCCGTGTCACCACAATGGCACGTAAAAGACATTGGTCATTCTTCCATACGTGCAGATGGCTGGTACCACCTATAAACACGCATACATTTGTGCATCTCGTCAAAAGCCGTGAGGGCGTAAAACTCGAATCATATACCCCATATCATGTCCTTAAGAGGCGAAATATTTAGCCTGTAGGACATAAAGCATTCTCTCTTTCCTTCTTATTTCACGTCCATGTGTGTGTTTTCTCGCCCTTACTTCCGAACCCTCTCGGGCCGTGTTCACCTACCCCCCCCCCCCCCCCCATCCACACCCATACCCTCAAGACTTTGTATCGTGATCCCCCTATCTCCTTATTCAATACATTATCGTCACGTCAAGCATTGTTTTGACTTTAAAGTGTGCCTCCTAGCTTGCCTGCTAAATTTGTTTCAATGTTGCTAATTGTTTTGGGGACAAGATTCATAAAATGGATATTGCTCTCTATAGCTTGGTTTACACGATTCATGGTAAGGGCTACGTGTTTTACAAAGCCGTGGAATCTAGTATACATCAAAGGAGAAAAACAAGTTAAGTTTATAATATAAAATGTGCTCTCAGAGACAACATAATATTAAAGAAAAGTAACGGAACATTTTATGATTTTTTTTTAATTGTTTGTAGTGTTCTGGAATTTGAAACGGTTTGAAACTTTATCACGATCAATGTAATCCTTTGCGATTCATTTGAGAAGACAACCCCGTCTTCATGACACGAAATGAAACAAATTTTTACACACCAATCCTACAGGCGCCCTTTAAAACCTTTGGCAATGAACATGTCGCTAGCAATATATATATATATACACATTATCAGAAAGAAAACAATACACATTCCACATACCGTAAGCAATATGTCGCATCTGCAAAATCGGAATGCCAACATAAAAACTATCTTCAGTGACAAAAAATGTCAAGCGAAGTCCGTACGGAAGTCGAGCTGCCCTGAACTTTACGTCTCTCTGACCCAGTGCACGTACACTAAATGTCCATCATGCAATACCACTCAGCCATTTACATCCGCGTGATGCCAACGCAGCAACAATTCGCAATCACAACTTTTGAGAACAAAAATTGGGCCACGAGAATCTCGTTCGGTGCTCTCTCTGTCTCTGTCTCTCTCTGTTTTTGTCGCTGTCTCTCTCTTGCTCTCTCTGTCTCTGTCTCTCTCTCTTTTTGTCGCTGTCTCGCTCTCGCTCTCTCTCTCTCTCTCTCTCTCTCTCTCTCTCTCTCTCTCTCCCCCTTCCCCTCCCCCCACCCTTTATCCATCATTCTCTACCCTTGTCTCACCTCATCCAACCCCAGCGACTTGAACCAACATTGCAAAAACTCCGTTTTGACACCCGCTCCGATGATCCCGTCAGTGACTGGTACGAATTTTAAATACCCCAGGCCGCTGACGCAACGCAAACAACAACACAGGTGCGAGCAGCTAGAGAGAGGCAAAGCAAAGAAACGAATGTTGTTTGTCTAATACGATTAACATCGCCAAGAAAAGTAGAGTCGAGTCTGGTCACGGGCACGAAGTTCGAGCTCTAGACACAAAACCGCATGAGGAGTAGAGAAAAAGACATAGAGGGGAAAACATACGGTAAGGATATAAAGACATACGACAAAGAGCGAAATACATAAGGTATGGGGTTTAGAGGGGGGAAACATACGGTGTGGAATAGAAAGGCATACGACAAAGAAGGAAAAGACATACGCCATGGCTAGCCAGACATACGGCGAATAAGGAAAAACATACGGTATAGAGAGAGAGAGAGAAAAAAGAGCACTTTGGTAATGAACAAAGCAAGTTTTGCCTGCAAGAGAAATGCTACTTAATTTTGTATGGTCACAGTGTAACAAGAAAATGTGGCATCATTTTCTGCACTGCGACTCTTGCTTGACAAAGTTGAAAGAAAAAGACTTGCAAATTGTCTGTGCGCGTGTGTGTGATCCAATACACGCTTTAATTATAGAGTTTCTGGAAACACCAAACAACAACAAAATGCAAAAAGGAGTGAGTTATTTTCTGATTGTTTGAAATGCAGTAATCTGAAAATGCATGGCATGTGTTTGCTCTGCTTTGTTATAAAAAAAAAGAGTTATTGTTGACAATAGGGTTTGACATTGCTCTGGTTGTACAACTAGCAATAGTGATTAGCTTATCATTATCAATACTACGGATGCTCCGTGGCACATACACACACACACACACACACACACACACACACACACACACACACACACACACACACACACACACACACACACACACACACACACACACACACACAATTCAGGGACTACAGAAAACTTGTTAATGAAGAAAAGTCCCTTGATGCTAACTGCTACTCCATCCACTTCAGAAATTAGGTCAAAACACTTGCCCTACTTTTTTTCTTATCAAAGGTTGTCGTTCTGTGTTGGCAGTCGGCTAAACTTATTTCGATTCAGCGAAAACTCTGCCGTTATTTCTGTTGTGCTGCTGAACCTTTTCACAGTGAGGGAAAGTTGACGTCAACGACTGCCTTGGGGCGGGGATGTAGCTCAGTCGGTAGCGCGCTGGATTTGTATCCAGTTGGCCGCTGTCAGCGTGAGTTCGTCCCCACGTTCGGCGAGAGATTTATTTCTCAGAGTCAACTTTGTGTGCAGACTCTCCTCGGTGTCCGAACACCCCCGTGTGTACACGCAAGCACAAGACCAAGTGCGCACGAAAAAGATCCTGTAATCCATGTCAGAGTTCGGTGGGTTATAGAAACAGGAAAATACCCAGCATGCTTCCTCCGAAAACGGCGTATGGCTGCCTAAATGGCGGGGTAAAAAACGGTCATACACGTAAAATTCCACTCGTGCAAAAAACACGAGTGTACGTGGGAGTTTCAGCCCACGAACGCAGAAGAAGAAAACGACTGCCTTAAACTTCCGATGATCGGATATAACTCTGTCGGGTTTGTATGGGATTTCTCTCACTAAACGCAAGAGTATTCACTCTTTTTCATAACCCAAACGAACCCGACAGAGTTATTTCCGGAATTCGTTTATTGCTGAAACTTTTTCTTCTTCTTCTTCGTCGTTCATGGGCTTAGACTCCCACGTTCACTCATGGTTTTAGCACGAGTGAATTTGTACGTGTATGACCGTTTTTACCCCGCCATTCAGGCAGCATACGCCGATTTCGGGGGAGGCATGCTGGGTATTTTCGTGTTTCTATAACCCACCGAACTCTGACATGGATTACAGGATCTTTTCCGTGCGCACTTGGTCTTGTGCTTGCGTGTACACACGAAGGGGGTTAAGTCACTAGCAGGTCTGCACATAAGTTGACCTGGGAGATCGAAAAAATCTCCACTCTTAACCCACCAGGCGGCAGCGACCGGGATTCGAACTCACGACCTCCCGATTAGGAGGCCGACGTCTTACCACTGCGCCACTTCGCCCGTCGCTGAAACTTTTGAGGCCACAGAAACATCCGAGCAACGTATATAACTGCTATTTTAAGAACTAAAGTTGTTCAGACATTTGTACCGAAAACAAATACTGTTGGGGTATAAACAAACAAGTGACTGTAGACTGGACACTGGAAAGTTTGCTTTTACTTCACAACGACACCTCGTGTCAAAATATGTTGATAATAGAATTGGAAACATCACAGCTGATGACACAGCATGACGTCAGTCATCGCTGACTGTTGATGACAAATAAGGCGTTAACAATGTTCACGTGTAAGTGTGAATTAAACTGTCATCGTTGAACTTAGCGACACAAGGAGTTTGAGGAAGGGGGAAGGGGGGAGGGGGCGCACTTTAGTGACAGGAACTAAATTGCTTTTTCAATCTTTTGATTCATTTTCTTCTTCTATGTTTACACCGTTTGCCGAGAGCTAAAAATGCAAACAAACAACATCTACTCAAGCGACAGGGAAGAAAAATACTCTTTCAATGTTTCGTCATTTTTTTGTCTTTTCTTTTATGAAAGTTTGTTGAGAGGTTAATATGAGTTGGGTGAAAATCTACTCAAGCCATACTGAAAAAAATTTACTCAATTTTGGGGGCAATGTGGTTTTTTTCTGTTTTTATATAAGGTTCGCCAAGAGCTAAGCTTGAGTTGTGTCAACAGGGGTTTAGGTGCCTGTGTCAAAATAGCAGATAATGTAATTCAGCGGGCGAGTCACAGTTTAGACAGGTGCAGAGAGAGCAGTGCGAATAGTTGTTCTTGGCTGAGAATCCTGACTCTCAACTAGAGGAGCTGGCCACCTTTGATAGGGGTGAAAGTAGACCTGCGTGTAATAATATCAGAATTGACGCAGCAGGGTGAAAATCAGTGCAGAATTTCACACAGAAAGTGATTTTTTTTTTTAAATGTGTGCATTTTTTCCTAACCCCCAAGCCACTGAAATTTCACTCAGCAACTTGAGCAAGTGCTATTTTTCCGTATTCTAGCTCTATTTTCTTTTAAATGTATTTTTCTCTGATCTTCTCCAAGCCACTGGCATTTCACTCAGCCAGTAATATGTTTTCCCATATATATCTAGCTTAGTTATTATCAATCTTTTTTGTTGTTGGTCTCTATTCTCGAAGTCACCGAAATACTATACAGCATTTTAAAGAGTTTTGCATGAGAGAAGCAAGCGAGCAAACAAACATGTCATAACACGATAGCGGCTGTTCTGCCGTGGTTTGTTTGTCATAAGAAACGCACGTCTGACAGTAAACCCCTCTGTGTGTACATGTATGCAAAAAGCTGATCAGAAATGCAGAACCAAGCATGCTCGGTGTCAATATTTAAGGTTTAGTCTGCTATAATTTTTTGGAAATGTATACTGGATCTTAAACAAAGTGCGATGGACTGTATAACTTGAAAATAACTGTTTGATTGTGGTACTTAATCAATTAATACAAACATGTTACTGTGCTCAAAATAAGTATTTTCTCGCTTAAAGTCCCGCACTGCAATAAACTATCAATGAAGTGTTATCTATATTTACATGTATATATATAAGAATTACCTTTTTTTTCAGCTCTCACTGGTACTGGTAGCCCAGTCCATGAATCATGCTAAATAAAATATTTAAAAAAAATAATAATAAAAAAATTATATCAACAAAAATCAAATAATAATTCCTTTCTAGATGTACATATTTATAACCACACTTAGTATAAGCTTAGCTTGCTGTGTGGTAACAAATGTTCATATCGTATTATACATGTCACCCTGTATTTCCGGAATAAATGTTGTTTAAACCAACAAAAAATAATTTATATGAAGAAAAATAAAACTGTAAATATCAAAGCAAGTCATTAAAACAATATCAAAACCTGCGTGACTCTTCATCACTTAACGGCAGTTCAAGTTTCTCCTCTCTTTCCTGTTGTTTTCTTTCCTTTTGTATTTTCCTTTTCTTTTCTTGTTTGTCTTCTAGTTTTGACAGCAACGCTCCACCATAACTGTGCGCGCATGCACGCCAAACATCGCATTCCGTTCTCAGAAGCATGGAATTCCATCGACATAACGCTATAAACAGAGACAGGAAAACAACGACGAAGGAGAGAGAAAGTGAGGAAAGGAGACTGCATAATAGAGACTTTAAAATGGAGACGATAACTTGAACACACGACGTGTGATTGCCAGCAGTCAATGTGCAAAACTGCCTGTCGTCTTTGAGAAAACAAAAGATTGTGTAAACGTGATTTTCCACCTTTAATGAATACTTCTATGTCCCCGAAGCCGCTCTAGGAACTATTTTCTTTCGTTAAAGGCATGATAATTCGTCAAACCAGACACAACATATCAGGATATGTCGAGTCATCCGCTCTAAACGTTTTCGCCAGTGAGTAGGTTTAAAACACAATACATGTAGTTTAAACTTTCACAAAGTAAAAGGTTTCCCCTCACGGTTTGGCATACACATGAATTCATTGAAATCCAAAAGTGTACGTTCTTTGAAAATGTTAACATTTTCAAGTGGGAAAAATTCCCTCTCGCAAGATAAGCCACTCATTTTACTTCATGAACGAAAGAAGACAGCATATAACCCTTGTAAAATGTGTAAACCCTCCTTTTTTTCCCTGCATTCACATCAGACATCTCCGTTCGGGATCTACGGTGTAATGTTACTGTCTCTAAGACAAGATTAGCCACTCATTTTGCTTCATGGATGAAAGAGGACAACAGAACAATTGCAGAACTCGTAATCACTTCTTTTTTTCCTGCGTTTATCAGAGTTCTTCGTTCGTGATCTCTACGGTGTGATTTTACTGTCTCTAAGACAGTGTAACATGTTTCATACAGCCCGACACAAGCTGCATGGCACAGGGACGGTGAGGTTGCACGTGTGTGCCCTACACTCGCTGATCAGGCAGCAACACACGGCTGTTCTTCACATCGACCCCAAAACATGAGGTAAAAGGGTTGACGATCAGAGGAGGAGGAGGAGGAGGAGGAGGCGGAGGAGGAGGCGGCGGACGAGGATAAAGGACGATGGAGGCGGAGGGGTTTCGAAGATTCCCCCCCCCCCCATATATAATAATAATAATAATAATAATAATAATAATAATAATAATAATAACGGGCATTTATAAAGCGCCTTATCAAAAGTTCAAAGCGCGGGACAACAATACATGTATACAAAAATCATACAATCACTGTCAGATTCAAACAACACATCATGCACATCTCACATCCCCAGACTCTATACTAAGGAACTATCCGTAGTGTTGTTGGAACAAGTGAGTTTTCAAATTGGACTTAGAAGATGTCGAACGCTGAAGAAGAAGAAGAAGAAGGACTTAAAAGATGAAATGGATGGAGAGTGACGTAATTGAAAGGGGAGTGAATTCCATAACTGAGGTCCATAATACGAAAACGTGCGGAAGCCATGAGCCTTGCGTTTAAAGCGACCTTGACAGAGAAGTCGAGCATCATCAGAAGAACGAAGGGTGCGAGAGGGAGTGTAGAGAGAGACCAGTTCAGAAAGATAGGCAGGTGCCGATTCAGAGATGATATTGTAGCAGAAGCAGGCAGCTTTATACCTAATACGTTCAGATACAGAAAGCCAGTGAAGTTCTTTCATGAGAGGAGTGCAGGGTTGTCGATGCTGTGCTCTGAAAATGAGACGTGCAGCAGAGTGTTGTACTTTTTGCAAGGGTTGGAGAGTGGAGTCAGGGCAGCCTATGAGAAGGGAGTTGCAGTAATCTAATCTGGACAGAATGCAGGATGTAACGAGAGTTTTAGTGGCATCAACAGTGAGAAATTTTCTTATGGAACCTATTCTTCTGATCTCAAAGTAACATGTCTGACAGACTTTTTTGATGTGTTGTTTCATTGAGAGGTGGGAGTCCATGATGAACCCAAGATTCCTAGCACTATCAGAGAGAGAAATGTCACTAGAACCTACTGTGATGGAGGCTGGAAGGGAAGTGGTCGAACAGGAAGCTCCAGAGAAAAGAAGAAATTCAGTCTTGTCATCATTTAACTTGAGCATATTGTTTGTCATCCATGATTTAATATCTGAAGTGCAGTTTTGGAGAGTGTGCGTCACCGCTTGGATTTCTGTAGGCTTGCATGCTTGTTGGAGTTGTGTGTCGTCTGCAAAGAGGTAGTGATTGACTGCGTGTTGCTTGATGACGGCAGAGAGAGGAGTGGTGTATAGTACAAATAAAACTGGGCCTAGAACTGATCCCTGGGGAACGCCGAAACAGAGAGGAGATGGAGGAGATGAGAGATTATTGACAGACACATACTGACTACGGCCCTGTAGATATGAACTAAACCAGTGAAGAGCGGTAGAGTGAATGCCAAAAACAGATTCGAGACGAGAGAGCAGAACAGAGTGATCGATCGTATCGAACGCAGCTGAGTTATCCAAGAGAAGCAGAACTGATAGGTCATCATTATCCAGAGCAGAAAGAATGTCATTCACAACACGAAGCAAAACAGTCTCGGTGCTGTGGCCAGCCCTATACGCTGACTGAAGAGGGTTGCAGAGGTTGTTGGTTTCAAGGTGGGAGAGAAGCTGACTAAGCACTACTTTTTCCAGAATTTTAGAAATGAATGGCAAGTTGGAAACAGGCCTATAGTTTTTCAACTGATTTTTATCCAGAGATGGTTTCTTGATCAAAGGTTTAACTACTGCAGTTTTCAAGTCCATTGGCACAGTGCCAGAAGTGAGAGAAGAGTTGATTATGTTGGTTATGATGGGAAGAAAAAGGTCAAGGTTTTCATAAAACAAGTTGGTGGGGATGGGGTCTAGCTCACAAGACTTTGGCACTGTGTTCTTCAAAATCTTCAAAACAAACTGCTCAGATACAGGAATGAAGCTATCCAACAGAGAACCAGAGAATTGTGAAGCCGGAGGCGAAGCCACTGGTGGAGGAAAGCTATTTCTGATGGTTTCGATCTTCTCAGTGAAGTAGTCAGAAAATACAGTTGGCAGGTCCTTGGGGTCATGGGTGGTGGGGAGGCTGGAAACCGTCTGTTTTCCAAGCAGAGAATTGAAATTTTGAAAAAGTTCTTTGCATGTTCTACTACCTATAATCTGGGCAGAGAAGAAAGCAGTTTTAGCGCCTTCAACTAAGTCATTTACTTTGCGTTTGATGGTTTCAAAAATCTCTTTGTGAACAGTGAGTTTGGATTTAAGCCAGCACCTCTCCGCCTGACGACGTTCACGTTTCAGTTTGCCAAACTGCTCAGAGATGCTACTGAACCACGGGTTAGATTTCCGCTGACGAACCGTATATCATATTCCATATGTCCAGTCCTTAATGGGGACCAACTCTAGGCATGTGGGACATGAAGCAGAATTAGTCGTCGTCGGGGTGGGGGGTGGGGGGTGGGGGGGTGGGGGGTTGTGGGCGAGCGAAATGGGTCTGCAGAAGGTTTTGGGGATCGAAGCACAGACAAGATTCTTCAATCTCCATTGGATCCTTGACGCGTTCTTCACATTGGAGTAAAAGGATGCAGTATTGAAGGGCTTGGTGGCGGAGAAAGAGGGGGAGGATGGGTAAAGGGGAAATGGGAGAAGAGAGAGAGAGAGAGAGAGGGGGGCAGGCGGGGGAGAGTGAGCAAGTGGGAAAAGAGGAATGGGATGAAAAGGGGGGGGGGGGGGGGTCTGGAGAAGGGCTTGAAGGAACTAGGGGCTGAATTCTTCAATCTCCATGCAGTTCTTGCTGTTTTAACAATGACCTCAAACTGATTCAAAGATGATGTATAGAAGGGAGTGGGAGAGGGGGGTGCAAGTGCGAAGAAAGAGGGACAGGGGGAGGAGTGGGAGGAAGAGGGAAAGGAGGAGGAGTGGGAGGAAGAGGCAGGGTCTGGAGAAGGGCTTGAAGGAACCCCGGGCTGCATTCTTCAACCCCTCCTCGCGCTCCTGGGCCCCAAGAGCTGGTGAGAGCATCAGACGGCAGTTGGCAAATGCGATCAGCCAGCATCAAACACCTCTCGCGCAGACCCTATTAAACACGTGATCGGAGCGAAAGGATAACAAAACCAGGCCTGGGCCCCTCTGCTTCAGAAGCGGCTTCTTTTAGACTTTACGCTCACGTATACTGCTGCTGTTTTTAAAACCGCTTTTCCTTCTTGAAGCACGAAACAGGAAAATAGCTCAGAATAATGTCTAGCATAATACAAAAAAAGTTCAAAGTTGTATGAGTGTTGGTTAGGGTAGTGTGGATGGAATTACTGTGAAAAGTGATCTATACATCACGAATACTTCAAATGATATTTTGTGTATACTTATGGTGTTGACATAGATTTTTGTTCGTTTATATTTCCTGCAAGAACAATGGCTGCTGGTAAACAATAAAGCCACTTCAGGATTTTTATATTTGTATACAATGCTTGTCTTTATCGACCGTGACTATTTTATTTTATTTTTCTGCATGAACAATGCCACACAGTACACAATATATTATCTTTTTTTCGGTTTTCTTTTTGCATGGCTTCCGGCCTTTGTCAGTAATTGCACTATTGAATTTCTCCGAATTTAGTTTTTGAATGTAACTCTTTGTTTTGTGTTGCTTCCTGCTTCTATTTGTAGATTATTTTATTTTTATTTCCTGCATGAACAATGCCGCACAGTACACAATATGTTATCTTTTTTCCTTTTTTTTTTTTTTACATAGCTTCCGGCCTTTGTTAGTAATTGCTCTATTGAATTTCTCCAAATTTAGTTTTTGAATGTAATTCTTTGTTTTGTGTTGCTTCCTGCTTCTATTTGTAGATTATTTGAAACTGAAACATCGGAACACACAACGATTTATCTATGTACAAATCCTTTTGAACTTCAGTGATTGAAATACATGTCATCATTCCTTTGTTCAAATCAAAAGGAAATGTTAAGCTTTTGAAATATATATATAAACTCTCTATGCTCGTTTTATAATTAAAAGAGCGCATTTCAAAATTGATTAAAAAAAAACCGGAAAGAACACAGACATAGACACACATACACAGACACACATAGGCACAGACAGACAGACAGACAGACAGACAGACAGACAGACAGACAGACAGACAGACTAGACAGACAATCTCTCTCTCACACACACACACACACACACACACACATACACACACACACACACACACACACACACATACTTACACACACATACACACACTGACTCACACACACACACACACACACACACACACACACACACACACACACACACACACACACACACACACACACAACAGCAATATCGATACAGTCATCTGCCTAGAGACTTTGATATTCATGTATTAAAATAGTTCACATGAATTTTGCCAGGTGCACTAGTGTGACATCTTTTTGTAATTTCCAACCTCCTCCCCTTCATAGCTATTAACGATCATATGCCCACAAAGACCAGAAAAGGATGCAAATAATAATTACAGTATCTCATTCCCAATCTATAATAAGAATAACCAAATTCCTCAACTGCCACTACCAAAACCCAAAGCAAAACACACATGCACGAATGGAGGAAAAAATGATAATAATTTAACACCACTTTCTTTCTGTTTCTCTTGCTACCTATTTGGTAAAGCCAGCGCTCTTTAGAAAACATGAATTCAACGACCGGATAAATAAAATGGGAAAAGATGCCACACGCACACACAAACCCATTTGGCAGTCGCAGCTGAATACGCCAGTAGCATTGACACAAGGGCGCTCCCCAGAGGGGGGTTTGGGGCGATTATACCCCTAAAAACCTGCGCTAAAAAGGAGGCACTCGCGGGAACGGCGGGCAAAAAATCAAACAAGACCGTGTGGTGAATCTTTGAAAGCCGCCACCAAGGCGTGAAGGATAAAAGATGGCTACTTTCTTTCAAAACCTCTTGGTATTCGTCTGCACGCAGCTCACAGGGTCATGATAAAGACGCGTGCTTATTCTTCGTGACAATTCGTGAGAGTTTTCGGGAGACTTAGTACGGGATCGGTGTTGATTTTGGTGTGAGTCGTAGGCAGATTTAGATCGGTAGCAGGCTAAAGGCGAGAACTACTATTACTCTACTACATTGGGAGATTGATTTTTTGTGTGAATCTGAGGCAGATTTAGAACGGGAGCAGGCTAAAGGCGAGATTGGTTGGTTTTTGGGTTTCAATGTCCCTTCAGCAGCAAAAGGCGAGAACTACTATTGGTTTAAACTGTTTTAAACGTTAAAGTTTAACGTTTGTGCATTATTTACAAAAAACGCATATTGAGTAAACAACAACAAGCATAATGCTTATAGTGGTGTTCACTATTTCTAGAAAATTACATATAATATAAATGGCGGCTATTGTACTACTATTACTACTCTACTACATTGTGATATTCATTATGAGATAAGGATACATATAAAATACAGGCTACATGCTGCTAAACGAGAACGCGGCTAGTTTTAAGGATATTTAGCTACATAATCATTATAAAGGCAAATACAAAACTGCGGCGAAACTAAACAATGCTGCATGAGATAAAGAATTTCTTGGGGAAATTTATCTGTGCGATAAGAATTAAGGACGAGTACTTATACTTATACTTATACTTATACACCCTGTTGCATCAGAATTAAACACTTTACTAGAGTAATCTCATTATCTGAAATGATTATTTCCGATTTTCGATTTAGTCCGCCATCGTGCTTACGTCTGTGATGTTTTCACTGGGATTGCTTAAAATAACCACTATGCTTGAGTTAGAATCCCAAATGCCAGATATTGTATATGTCACGATACAAAAATTGAATGAAGTTTTGTTTAAACCAATTCAAAGCTTTAGATAGATTTAGATGCGCTGCGTGCTTCGTGGGCGAGACAAAACAGACACGGAAAAAGTAATTTGCTGTCCTTCGTTTTCCAGTCCACCACCACTGCTGTCGAAATGAGATTCTTTGGGGTCAACCAACCAGCGACAGGCACCTTATTGCAGCTAAACCTCTCTAAAGTCTTGCTCTGGGAATGGTCTGGTTACCGGCACGGTTGGCCTAGTGGTAAGGCGTCCGCCCCGTGATCGGGAGGTCGTGGGTCATACCTAAGACTTTAAAATTGGCAATCTAGTGGCTGCTCCGTCTGGCGTCTGGCATTATGGGGTTAGTGCTAGGACTGGTTGGTCCGGTGTCAGAATAATGTGACTGGGTGAGACATGAAGCCTGTGCTGCGACTTCTGTCTTGTGTGTGGCGCACGTTATATGTCAAAGCAGCACCGCCCTGATATCACCCTTCGTGGTCGGCTGGGCGTTAAGCAAACAAACAAACAAACAAATGGTCTGGTTGTCAATAGAGTTAGAAACGACACCTGTGCGGGTTACCTGCATCAAGCTGAAAAAACTTTTCTTCGAGCAAACAGATCTAGACAATGGAACCCCCTTTTTAAGACCTCAAAAAATCAGAGAAACTTAGGTCTTAAACAGGGAGTCTTAAAATGCAATGGGGGTAAATGTACAGTGGTTATTTTTTTAAACTGAAAAACAGGGTCTTAAAAGGGGGGGGGAGTCTTAAATTGGGGGGTCTTGAAAGGGGGGGGAGTCTTAAATTGGGGGGTCTTAAAAGGAGGGTTCCACTGTGGTAGGCCTACTATTGCTCGTGCTAATTATGCCCAATAGACCCTATCGGTATTCCAAGCTCTCGTGATCTCTCGCAAACTTCAGAGCATAGCAAAGCATGCGGTACAGCGATGTCGTGCGCAAAGCCAAAGTTCGAAGTTCTCGCGATGTTCAAAGCACAACAAAGAGCGTGTCTCACGAGAGCTGCTCAGATACCGAAAAGGTCTATTGAAATGATCCATCAGATTAGGTCTCTTTCTAAATTCGCTGTAAACATACTAGAAACCTTCTCCTGTCGCTCTTTATTCGTTTCTAAATTTTTTTTCTCTCTTAATATATGTTCCATATTTTTCCACTTTTGACTCGGGGGAAAAAAGGACAAAAGACATATAGAGAGA
>NC_090246.1:16761201-16776201 GCF_037325665.1 Littorina saxatilis
CTCTCCCTACCCCTCTCTCTCTCTTTCTCTCACGCCCCATCAACAAAGCTTTGCCACCTGTACAAGAGAAGTTCACGGTGTTTTCCTCAAGACTTCCAAGCACCCCGTGTTACCTGGGTGACCAACACACCCACCAACCCACCCGAGTGGTCAGGTGTCCACCCGAAGCTGTTGTGGCCAGGTACCCGACTGAAGGAGGAACGGTCAGGAGAAAGGAAGAAAGGGTTCTTTGAGTCTGAAAAGGGCTGCGGCCACTCGAAAGGCTAATCCTTGGGTCAGAAAAAGGCCAGCCCGCGATCGGTGGATTTCTTTTCTCTCGAAGTGGTGAAGAGAGAGAGAGGAAGAGAGAGAGAGAGAGAGGAAGAGAGAGAGAGGAAGAGAGAGAGAGAGAGAGTGCGTGTGTGTGTGTGTGCGCGTGTGTGTGTGTGTGTCTGTCTGTCTGTGTGTGTGTGTCTGTGTGTGTGTCTGTGTGTGTGTCTGTGTGTGTTTGTGTGTGTGTGTGCGTCCGTGCGTCCGTGCGTGCGTGTGTGTGTTCAAGAGAGATGGCATACACCCTCTCTATCCGCCCCCAACCCCGGCAGTCTTGCTGAAAGAGCAGCTGTTGTAATGATACTGGTGATGCAAACAAAGAAATGAAAGGTATTCCTCACACAGTGCCAGCAGTAACCGCTTGCTCAAAACACTATTTCACGCAAGCAAAATGAATGAATTAATTGATAAATCCATCAATCGACCCAGCAGCAGTAACACATTTGAGCAGAGACCCGTACATGCAAACAGCAATGCCGAATCAGTGCAAACATCTCCTCCCACACTCTTTTCATACAGCGGGAGTTGGGAGGGCTTTACAAAAAAAAATAATTAAAATTGATGAACAGAGCGGGGTGGATAAGGAAAGGGTCGTCCGGTCACCAAAGACGGACAGTAGCGAGATGGTGATGAGGTGATGGGGAGGGGGGGGGGTGTTGGGGGGGGGGGCTGTTTTGATTCCTCGCTCCGTATTGCTGTGCATGCGGATGACCGAAACTTGTGACAGTTCTTCCACGCAACACACTCACACACACACTCACACACTCGCACTCACTCAAACACACACACACTCACACGAACACATACTCACACACACACACACACACACACACACACACTCACATGAACACATACTCACACACACACACACACACAGTGACATTCTCTTCCTCTCTCTCCCTCTCTCTCTCTCTCTCTCACACCCCCCCGCACTGACAGAGAGCTAGAACTCTCCGTGTCCAATATCAATGGAGTGGTGCCAAGTAGCTCTCCGGCCACAGTCCTCACTGCACGGAGTACTGACCAGCGGTCGAGCAAAGTGACATAGCAGTGTTGTGACACGGGGGCCAGGTTTGTGCCACACTCAGCAACGCCTCACTGACCCCGGCTTCGTCACGGCTGAGGGCCCCCCGGATCGCGAGCCAAGCCGACTATTTGGTGTTTGGGTAGCGGCGGCACCCCGGGTGTGAAAAGACTTTGTGCTGCCGCGGGGTGTGACAAAGCGACAGGTGAGGTCTCATTGGGTCCACACAATGGTCAAGCTAAGGGGAAATCCACCCACAAGGTGGCTTTATCCTCACAAGGTGTTTCAACCGACACAAGGTGTTTCCGGTTAAAGCAGCTTTATGTTTCTCTCTTGCTGGTTGTACCAGACCACCCTACCCCCTTGGGCCATAAGTACAATGTGTTGGTAGAGCACTGGACTTGCGATCGAAAGGTCGCAGGTTCGAATTCGGGCCGGGACGAACACGGGTCAACTTTACGTGCAGACCCCGAGACGGAATTAAGCCATGTCCCACCCCCGTGTCACCACAATGGCACGTAAAAGACATTGGTCATTCTTCCATACGTGCAGATGGCTGGTACCACCTATAAACACGCATACATTTGTGCATCTCGTCAAAAGCCGTGAGGGCGTAAAACTCGAATCATATAACCCATATCTTGTCCTTAAGAGGCGAAATATTTAGCCTGTAGGACATAAAGTATTCTCTCTTTCCTTCTTATTTCACGTCCATGTGTGTGTTTTCTCGCCCTTACTTCCGAACCGTCTCAGGCCGTGTTCACCTACCCACCCCTATCCACACCAATACCCTCAATACTTTGTATCGTGATCCCCCTATCTCCTTATTCAATACATTATCGTCGCGTCAAGCATTGTTTTGACTTTAAAGCTTGCCTGCTAATTTTGTTTCAATGTTGCTAATTGTTTTGGGTACAAGATTCATAAAATGGATATTGCTCTCTATAGCTTGGTTTACACGATTCATGGTAAGGGCTACGTGTTTTACAAAGCCGTGGAATCTAGTATACATCAAAGGAGAAAAACAAGTTAAGTTTATAATATAAAATGTGCTCTCAGAGACAACATAATATTAAATGAAAGAAAAGTAGCGGAACATTTCATGATTTTTTTTTAATTGTTTGTAGTGTTCTGGAATTTGAAACGGTTTGAAACTTTATCACGATCAATGTAATCCTTTGCGATTCACTTGAGAAGACAACCCCGTCTTCATGACACGAAATGAAACGAATTTGTACACACCAATCCTACAGGCGCCCTTCAAAACCTTTGGCAATTAACATGTCGCTAGCAATATATATATACACATTATCAGAAAGAAAACAATGCACTGACATTCCACATACCGTAAGCAATAATTATGTCGCATCTGCAAAATCGAAATGCCAACATAAAAACTATGTTCAGTGACAAAAATGTCAAGCGAAGTCCGTACGGAAGTCGAGCTGCCCTGAACTTTACGTCTCTCTGACCCAGTGCACGTACACTAAATGTCCATCATGCAATACCACTCAGCCATTTACATCCGCGTGATGCCAACGCAGCAACAATTCGCAATCACAACTTTTGAGAACAAAAATTGGGCCACGAGAATCTCGTTCGGTGCTCTCTCTGTCTCTCTCTGTTTTTGTCGCTGTCACTCTCTTGCTCTGTCTGTCTGTCTGTCTGTCTGTCTGTCTGTCTGTCTGTCTGTCTCTCTCTCTCTCTCTCCCCTCCCCTCCCCCCACCCTTTATCCATCATTCTCTACCCTTGTCTCACCTCATCCAACCCCAGCGACTTGAACCAACATTGCAAAAACTCCGTTTTGACACCCGCTCCGATGATCCCGTCAGTGACTGGTACGAATTTTAAATACCCCAGGCCGCTGACGCAACGCAAACAACAACACAGGTGCGAGCAGCTAGAGAGAGGCAAAGCAAAGAAACGAATGTTGTTTGTCTAATACGATTAACATCGCCAAGAAAAGTAGAGTCGAGTCTGGTCACGGGCACGAAGTTCGAGCTCTAGACACAAAACCGCATGAGGAGTAGAGACAAAGACATAGAGGGGAAAACATACGGTAAGGATATAAAGACATACGACAAAGAGCGAAATACATAAGGTATGGGGTTTAGAGGGGGGAAACATACGGTGTGGAATAGAAAGGCATACGACAAAGAAGGAAAAGACATACGCAATGGCTAGCCAGACATACGGCGAATAAGGAAAAACATACGGTATAGAGAGAGAGAGAAAAAAGAGCACTTTGGTAATGAACAAAGCAAGTTTTGCCTGCAAGAGAAATGCTACTTAATTTTGTATGGTCACAGTGTAACAAGAAAATGTGGCATCATTTTCTGCACTGCGACTCTTGCTTGACAAAGTTGAAAGAAAAAGACTTGCAAATTGTCTCTGTGCGCGTGTGTGTGATCCAATACACGCTTTAATTATAGAGTTTCTGGAAACACCAAACAACAACAAAATGCAAAAAGGAGTGAGTTATTTTCTGATTGTTTGAAATGCAGAAATCTGAAAATGCATGGCATGTGTTTGCTCTGCTTTGTTATAAAAAAAAGAGTTATTGTTGACAATAGGGTTTGACATTGCTCTGGTTGTACAACTAGCAATAGTGATTAGCTTATCATTATCAATACTACGGATGCTCCGTGGCACATACACACACACACACACACACACACACCTACGCACTCACGCACACACACATACACACACACACACACACGCACACACAGACGCACACGCACACACAATTCAGGGACTACAGAAAACTTGTAAATGAAGAAAAGTCCCTTGATGCTAACTGCTACTCCATCCACTTAAGAAATTAGGTCAAAACACTTGCCCTACTTTTTTTCTTATCAAAGGTTGTCGTTCTGTGTTGGCAGTCGGCTAAACTTATTTCGATTCAGCGAAAACTCTGCCGTTATTTCTGTTGTGCTGCTGAACCTTTTCACAGTGAGGGAAAGTTGACGTCAACGACTGCCTTGGGGCGGGGATGTAGCTCAGTCGGTAGCGCGCTGGATTTGTATCCAGTTGGCCGCTGTCAGCGTGAGTTCGTCCCCACGTTCGGCGAGAGATTTATTTCTCAGAGTCAACTTTGTGTGCAGACTCTCCTCGGTGTCCGAACACCCCCGTGTGTACACGCAAGCACAAGACCAAGTGCGCACGAAAAAGATCCTGTAATCCATGTCAGAGTTCGGTGGGTTATAGAAACACGAAAATACCCAGCATGCTTCCTCCGAAAACGGCGTATGGCTGCCTAAATGGCGGGGTAAAAAACGGTCATACACGTAAAATTCCACTCGTGCAAAAAACACGAGTGTACGTGGGAGTTTCAGCCCACGAACGCAGAAGAAGAAAACGACTGCCTTAAACTTCCGATGATCGGATATAACTCTGTCGGGTTTGCATGGGTTTTCTCTCACTAAACGCAAGAGTATTCACTCTTTATCATAACCCAAACGAACCCGACAGAGTTATTTCCGGAATTCGTTTATTGCTGAAACTTTTTCTTCTTCTTCTTCGTCGTTCATGGGCTTAGACTCCCACGTTCACTCATGGTTTTAGCACGAGTGGATTTGTACGTGTATGACCGTTTTTACCCCGCCATTCAGGCAGCATACGCCGATTTCGGGGGAGGCATGCTGGGTATTTTCGTGTTTCTATAACCCACTGAACTCTGACATGGATTACAGGATCTTTTCCGTGCGCACTTGGTCTTGTGCTTGCGTGTACACACGAAGGGGGTTAAGTCACTAGCAGGTCTGCACATAAGTTGACCTGGGAGATCGAAAAAATCTCCACTCTTAACCCACCAGGCGGCAGCGACCGGGATTCGAACTCACGACCTCCCGATTAGGAGGCCGACGTCTTACCACTGCGCCACTTCGCCCGTCGCTGAAACTTTTGAGGCCACAGAAACATCCGAGCAACATATAACTGCTATTTTAAGAACTAAAGTTGTTCAGACATTTGTACCGAAAACAAATACTGTTGGGGTATAAACAAACAAGTGACTGTAGACTGGACACTGGAAAGTTTGCTTTTACTTCACAATGACACCCCGTGTCAAAATATGTTGATAATAGAATTGGAAACATCACAGCTGATGACACAGCATGACGTCAGTCATCGCTGACTGTTGATGACACATAAGGCGTTAACAATGTTCACGTGTAAGTGTGAATTAAACTGTCATCGTTGAACTTAGCGACACAAGGAGTTTGCGGAAGGGGCAAGGGGGGAGGGGGGAGGGGGCGCACTTTAGTGACAGGAACTAAATTGCTTTTTCAATTTTTTGATTCATTTTCTTCTTCTATGTTTACACAGTTTGCCGAGAGCTAAAAATGAATACAAACAACATCTACTCAAGCGACAGGGAAGAAAAATACTCTTTCAATGTTTCGTCATTTTTTTGTCTTTTCTTTTATGAAAGTTTGTTGAGAGTTTAATATGAGTTGGGTGAAAATCTACTCAAGCCATACTGAAAAAAATTTACTCAATTTCGGGGGCAATGTTGTTTTTCTTCTGTTTTTATATAAGGTTCGCCAAGAGCTAAGCTTGAGTTGTGTCAACAGGGGTTTAGGTGCCTGTGTCAAAATAGCAGATAATGTAATTCAGCGGGCGAGTCACAGTTTAGACAGGTGCAGAGAGAGCAGTGCGAATAGTTGTTCTTGGCTGAGAATCCTGACTCTCAACCAGAGGAGCTGGCCACCTTTGATAGGGGTGAAAGTAGACCTGCGTGTAATAATATCAGAATTGACGCAGCAGGGTGAAAATCAGTGCAGAATTTCACACAGAAAGTGATTTTTTTTTTAAATGTGTGCATTTTTTCCTAACCCCCAAGCCACTGAAATTTCACTCAGCAACTTGAGCAAGTGCTATTTTTCCGTATTCTAGCTCTATTTTCTTTTAAATGTATTTTTCTCTGATCTTCTCCAAGCCACTGGCATTTCACTCAGCCAGTAATATGTTTTCCCATATATATCTAGCTTAGTTATTATCAATCTTTTTTGTTGTTGGTCTCTATTCTCGAAGTCACCGAAATACTATACAGCATTTTAAAGAGTTTTGCATGAGAGAAGCGAGCAAACAAACATGTCATAACACGATAGCGGCTGTTCTGATGTGGTTTGTTTGCCATAAGAAACGCACGTCTGACATGTATGCAAAAAGCTGATCAGAAATGCAGAACCAAGCATGCTCGGTGTCAATATTTAAGGTTTAGTCTGCTATAATTTTTTGGAAATGTATACTGGATCTTAAACAAAGTGCGATGGACTGTATAACTTGAAAATAACTGTTTGATTGTGGTACTTAATCAATTAATACAAACATGTTACTGTGCTCAAAATAAGTATTTTCTCGCTTAAAGTCCCGCACTGCAATAAACTATCAATGAAGTGTTATCTATATTTACATGTATATATATAAGAATTACCTTTTTTTTCAGCTCTCACTGGTACTGGTAGCCCAGTCCATGAATCATGCTAAATAAAATATTTAAAAAAAAATAATAATAAAAAAATTATATCAACAAAAATCAAATAATAATTCCTTTCTAGATGTACATATTTATAACGACACTTAGTATAAGCTTAGCTTGCTGTGTGGTAACAAATGTTCATATCGTATTATACATGTCACCCTGTATTTCCGGAATAAATTTTGCTTAAACCAACAAAAAATAATTTATATGAAGAAAAATAAAACTGTAAATATCAAAGCAAGTCATTAAAACAATATCAAAACCTGCGTGACTCTTCATCACTTAACGGCAGTTCAAGTTTCTCCTCTCTTTCCTGTTGTTTTCTTTCCTTTTGTATTTTCCTTTTCTTTTCTTGTTTGTCTTCTAGTTTTGACAGCAACGCTCCACCATAACTGTGCGCGCATGCACGCCAAACATCGCATTCCGTTCTCAGAAGCATGGAATTCCATCGACATAACGCTATAAACAGAGACAGGAAAACAACGACGAAGGAGAGAGAAAGTGAGGAAAGGAGACTGCATAATAGAGACTTTAAAATGGAGACGATAACTTGAACACACGACGTGTGATTGCCAGCAGTCTATGTGCAAAACTGCCTGTCGTCTTTGAGAAAACAAACGATTGTGTAAACGTGATTTTCCACCTGTAATGAATACTTCTATGTCCCCGAAGCCGCTCTAGGAACTATTTTCTTTCGTTCAAGGCATGATAATTCGTCAAACCAGACACAACATAATTATCAGGATATGTCGAGTCATCCGCTCTAAACGTTTTCGCCAGTGAGTAGTAGGTTTAAAACACAATACATGTAGTTTAAACTTTCACAAAGTAAAAGGTTTCCCCTCACGGTTTGGCATAACATGAATTCATTGAAATCCAAAAGTGTACGTTCTTTGAAAATGTTAAACGTTTTTAACATTTTCAAGTGGGAAAAATTCCCTCTCGCAAGATAAGCCACTCATTTTACTTCATGAACGAAAGAAGACAGCATATAACCCTTGTAAAAATGTGTAAACCCTCCTTTTTCCCCTGCATTCACATCAGACATCTCCGTTCGGGATCTACGGTGTAATGTTACTGTCTCTAAGACAAGATTAGCCACTCATTTTGCTTCATGGATGAAAGAGGACAACAGAACAATTGCAGAACTCGTAACTACTTCTTTTTTTCCTGCGTTTATCAGAGTTCTTCGTTCGTGATCTACGGTGTAATTTTACTGTCTCTAAGACAGTGTAACATGTTTCATACAGCCCGACAAAAGCTGCATGGCACAGGGACGGTGAGGTTGCACGTGTCTGCCCTACACTCGCTGATCAGGCAGCAACACACGGCTGTTCTTCACATCGACCCCAAAACATGAGGTAAAAGGGTTGACGATCAGAGGAGGAGGAGGAGGAGGAGGAGGAGGAGGCGGACGAGCATAAAGGATGATGGAGGCGGAGGGGTTTCGAAGATCCCCCCCCCCCCCCCATATATATCATATTCCATATGTCCAGTCCTTAATGGGGATCAACTCAAGGCATGTGGGACATGAAGCAGAATTAGTCGTCGTCGGGGTGGGGGTGGGGGGTGGGGGGGGGGTTGTGGGCGAGCGAAATGGGTCTGCAGAAGGTTTTGGGGATCGAAGCACAGACAAGATTCTTCAATCTCCATTGGATCCTTGGTGGCGGAGAAAGAAGGGGGGGGGGGGGAATGGGTAAAGGGGAAATGGGAGAAGAGAGGGAGAGAGAGGGGGGCAGGCGGGGGAGAGTGACCAAGTGGGAAAAGAGGAGTGGGATGAAAAGGGGGGGGGGGGTCTGGAGAAGGGCTTGAAGGAACTAGGGGCTGAATTCTTCAATCTCCATGCAGTTCTTGCTGTTTTAACAATGACCTCAAACTGATTCAAAGATGATGTATAGAAGGGAGTGGGGAGAGGGGGGTGCAAGTGCGAAGAAAGAGGGAGGAGGAGGTGTGGGAGGAAGAGGGACAGGAGGTGGAGTGGGAGGAAGAGGGACAGGAGGAGGAGTGGGAGGAAGAGGCAGGGTCTGGAGAAGGGCTTGAAGGAACCCCGGGCTGCATTCTTCAACCCCTCCTCGCGCTCCTGGGCCCCAAGAGCTGGTGGGAGCATCAGACGGCAGTTGGCAAATGCGATCAGCCAGCATCAAACACCTCTCGCGCAGACCCTATTAAACACGTGATCGGAGCGAAAGGATAACAAAACCAGGCCTGGGCCCCTCTGCTTCAGAAGCGGCTTCTTTTAGACTTTACGCTCACGGATGCTGCTGTTTTTAAAACCGCTTTTCCTTCTTGAAGCACGAAACAGGAAAATAGCTCAGAATAATGTCTAGCATACTACAAAAAAAGTTCAAAGTTGTATGAGTGTAGGTTAGGGTAGTGTGGATGGAATTACTGTGAAAAGTGATCTGATACATCACGAATACTTCAAATGATATTTTGTGTATACTTATGGTGTTGACATAGATTTTTGTTCGTTTATATTTCCTGCAAGAACAATGGCTGCTGGTAAACAATAAAGCCACTTCAGGATTTGTATATTTGTATACAATGCTTGTCTTTATCGACCGTGACTATTTTATTTTATTTTTCTGCATGAACAATGCCACACAGTACACAATATATTATCTTTTTTTCGGTTTTATTTTTACATGGCTTCCGGCCTTTGTCAGTAATTGCACTATTGAATTTCTCTGATTTTAGTTTTTGAATGTAACTCTTTGTTTTGTGTTGCTTCCTGCTTCTATTTGTAGATTATTTTATTTTATTTCCTGCATGAACAATGCCGCACAGTACACAATATATTATCTTTTTTCCTTTTTTGTTTTTTTTTGGTTTTACATAGCTTCCGGCCTTTGTCAGTAATTGCTCTATTGAATTTCTCCAAATTTAGTTTTTGAATGTAACTCTTTGTTTTGTGTTGCTTTCTGCTTCTATTTGTAGATTATTTGAAACTGAAACACCGGAACACACAACGATTTATCTATGTACAAATCCTTTTGAACTTCAGTGATTGAAATACATGTCATCATTCCTTTGTTCAAATCAAAAGGAAATGTTAAGCTTATGAAATATATATATATAAACTCTCTATGCTCGTTTTATAATTAAAAGAGCGCATTTCAAAATTGTAGGCGCACAGCAGAAGTGCATAATGATAGAGCAGTGGTACTTAAAATCTCATTCTTATAATTGCTTCGCCTTATAGTGAAAGGATTGATTAAAAAAAAAACGGAAAGAACACAGACATAGACACACATACACAGACACACATAAGCACAGCCAGACAGACAGACAGACAGACAGACACTCTCTCACATACACACACACACACACACACACACACTGTACGCACACACACACACACACACACACACACACACATACATACACACACACACTCACACACACACACACACACACAACAGCAATATCGATACAGTCATCTGCCTAGAGACTTTGATATTTATGTATTAAAATAGTTCACATGAATTTTGCCAGGTGCACTAGTGTGACATCTTTTTTAATTTCCAACCTCCTCCCCTTCACAGCTATTAACGATCATATGCCCACAAAGACCAGAGAAGAATGCAAACAATAATTACAGTATCTCATTCCCAATCTATAATAAGAATAACCAAATTCCTCAACTGCCACTACCAAAACCCAAAGCAAAACACACATGCACGAATGGAGGAAAAAATGATAATAATTTAACACCACTTTCTTTCTGTTTCTCTTGCTACCTATTTGGTAAAACCAGCGCTCTTTAGAAAACATGAATTCAACGACCGGATAAATAAAATGGGAAAAGATGCCACACGCACACACAAACCCATTTGGCAGTCGCAGCTGAATACGCCAGTAGCATTGACACAAGGGCGCTCCCCAGAGGGGGGTTTGGGGCGATTATACCCCTAAAAACCTGCGCTAAAAAGGAGGCACTCGCGGGAACGGCGGGCAAAAAATCAAACAAGACCGTGTGGTGAATCTTTGAAAGCCGCCACCAAGGCGTGAAGGATAAAAGATGGCTACTTTCTTTCAAAACCTCTTGGTATTCGTCTGCACGCAGCTCACAGGGTCATGATAAAGACGCGTGCTTATTCTTCGTGACAATTCGTGAGAGTTTTCGGGAGACTTAGTACGGGATCGGTGTTGATTTTGGTGTGAGTCGTAGGCAGATTTAGATCGGTAGCAGGCTAAAGGCGAGAACTACTATTACTCTACTACATTGGGAGATTGATTTTTTGTGTGAATCTGAGGCAGATTTAGAACGGGAGCAGGCTAAAGGCGAGATTGGTTGGTTTTTGGGTTTTAATGTCCCTTCAGCAGCTAAAGGCGAGAACTACTATTACTACTCTACTACATTGTGATATTCATTATGAGATAAGGATACATATACAATACAGGCTACATGCTGCTAAACGAGAACGCGGCTAGTTTTAAGGATATTTAGCTACATAATCATTATAAAGGCCATACAAAACTGCGGCGAAACTAAACAATGCTGCATGAGATAAATTATTTCTTGGGGAAATTTATCTGTGGGATAAGAATTAAGGACGAGTACTTATACGTATACTTATACACCCTGTTGCATCAGAATTAAACACTTTACTAGAGTAATCTGAAACGATTATTTCGATTTAGTCCGCCATCGTGCTTACGTCTGTGATGTTTTCACTGGGATTGCTTAAAATAACCACTATGCTTGAGTTAGAATCCCAAATGCCAGATATTGTATATGTCACGATACAAAAATTGAATGAAGTTTTGTTTAAACCAATTCAAAGCTTTAGATAGATTTAGATGCGCTGCGTGCTTCGTGGGCGAGACAAAACAGACACGGAAAAAGTAATTCGCTGTCCTTCGTTTTCCAGTCCACCACCACTGCTGTCGAAATGAGATTCTTTGGGGTCAACCAACCAGCGACAGGCACCGTATTGCAGCTAAACCTCTCTAAAGTATTGCTCTGGGAATGGTCTGGTTACCGGCACGGTTGGCCTAGTGGTAAGGTGTCCGCCCCGTGATCGGGAGGTCGTGGGTTCGAACCCCGGCCGGGTCATACCTAAGACTTTAAAATTGGCAATCTAGTGGCTGCTCCGCCTGGCGTCTGGCATTATGGGGTTAGTGCTAGGACTGGTTGGTCCGGTGTCAGAATAATGTGACTGGGTGAGACATGAAGCCTGTGCTGCGACTTCTGTCTTGTGTGTGGCGCACGTTATTATGTCAAAGCAGCACCGCCCTGATATGGCCCTTCGTGGTCGGCTGGGCGTTAAGCAAACAAACAAACAAATGGTCTGGTTGTCAATAGAGTTAGAAACGACACCTGTGCGGGTTACCTGCATCAAGCTGAAAAGACTTTTCTTCGAGCAAACAGATCTAGACAATGGAACCCCCCTTTTTAAGACCTCAAAAAATCCGAGAAACTTAGGTCTTAAACAGGGAGTCTTAAAATGCAATGGGGGTAAATGTACAGTGGTTATTTTTTTTAAACTGAAAAACAGGGTCTTAAAAGGGGGGGGAGTCTTAAATTGGGGGGTCTTGAAAGGGGGGGGGGAGTCTTAAATTGGGGGGTCTTGAAAGGGGGGGAGTCTTAAATTGGGGGTCTTGAAAGGGGGGGGAGTCTTAAATTGGGGGTCTTGAAAGGGGGGGGGAGTCTTAAATTGGGGGGTCTTGAAAGGGGGGGGTCTTAAATTGGGGGGTCTTGAAAGGGGGGGGGAGTCTTAAATTGGGGGGTCTTGAAAGGGGGGGGAGTCTTAAATTGGGGGGTCTTGAAAGGGGGGGGGGAGTCTTAAATTGGGGGGTCTTGAAAGGGGGGGGGAGTCTTAAATTAGGGGGTCTTGAAAGGGGGGGGGAGTCTTAAATTGGGGGGTCTTGAAAGGGGGGGGAGTCTTAAATTGGGGGGTCTTGAAAGGGGGGGTTCCACCGTAGTAGGCCTACTATTGCTCGTGGTCATTATGCCCAATAGACCCTATCGGTATTCCAAGCTCTCGTGATCTCTCGCAAACTTCAGAGCATAGCAAAGCATGCGGTACAGCGATCTCGTGCGAGCTGCACAAGCCAAAGTTCGAAGTTCTCGCGATGTTCAAAGCATAACAAAGAGCGTGTCTCGCGAGAGCTGCTCAGATACCGAAAAGGTCTATTGAAATGATCCATCAGATTAGGTCTCTTTCTAAATTCGCTGTAAACATACTAGAAACCTTCTCTTGTCGCTCTTTATTCGTTTCTAATTTTTTGTTCTCTCTTAATATATGTTCCATATTTTTCCACTTTTGGCTCGGGGGAAAAAAGGACAAAAGACATATATAGAGAACAAACAGGGGGGGGGGGGAGAGAGAGAGAGAAAGAGAGAGAGAAAGAAAGAGAAAGAGAGAGAGAGAGACTCAGACTCAGACTCAGACTCAGACTCAGACTCAGAACTTTATTACAAAAGGATAAAGGTTTTAGGCAAAGCCTATTCTTCCAACCTGTCCTTTATACAACACATAAAGACAGACGCGCATAAATATAAATTTAATCATATAAAATACAGAAATACATTGTATGGAATGCAACACAATGTGCATTTAAGGAGAACTCAAAAATTACAAAATTACATTGACATAGTTATACCTTTCATTTGGGAATAAAGTTGCTCCGATCAGCTACACATCTTAACACTAGTACAAAATGTTTAACAAAATAACAATGGAACAAGACATTTGATTCACGAATGATGTGTGAACGTGATTGTCTCTTAAACATTTTAACTGAAGTTGCATTTCTTATCTGTTGGGTGAAGGAGTTCCAGAGAAACGTTCCCGAGAAGGCTAAGCTCGATTTGTAGAGGTCTATGCGAGGTATAGGAGGGATGATTTTTTGGGACCCATATCTTTTTGTGGCATGTTTGAAATGTGATTGCAAATATTTAGAACAGTCGTCATTTATAATTTTATACATGAACACAGCCTTGTTTAACGTCAACTGATCTTTCAAGGGGAGGAAATTCAGGAGCTTTAGTTTATCATCCGTGGACCTAGAGAGAGAGAGAGAGAGAGAGAGAGAGAGAGAGAGAGAGAGAGAGAGAGAGAGAGAGAGAGAGAGAGAGAGAGAGAGAGAGAGAGAGAGAGAGAGAGAGAGAATGCGTGTGTATGTGTGTCTGCCTGTCTGTCTGTCTGTCTGTCTGTTGGTTTGTTGGTCTGTGCCCGTGTGTGACTGTCTCTCTCTTTAAAATCTACCTTCAATATTTATCTCTTCTGTATCTCTGTCTAGTGCTTGTCTGTTTTCATTAAAAAAAAAAAAACATCCCAACAAATGTGAAACCCCAATCCTTCGCACAATATAGTCTTTAGGTGCCTCCATATTCTTGTGCCACTGCCAATATCTGCGCGAAGATCCGACACGCAGACAAACCATGAAAAAAGCATTCCGTCACGGACCTAGACACTCAACGAACCTTGTCCGTTCCTCTCTCAACCCCCCTCCCCCAATCTCACGTTCAACAGAATACGAGCGCACAAAACCCCTTTCGAATGGCTGCCAAGAGACAACAGTTCTCTCCGGGAGAAATATGGTTTCTGAACGGCGTGGAGAATTTATTGCTTCCAGCACAAGCGAGATTAAACACACAGCCACAAAAGGTAGCACAGCTAAACACTCGCCTCCTGACCAGAAACCCCGCCAAAGGGGCAACAACAAACAATGAAATGAAAAGCGAAAAGACACCCTTTCATTGGGGTCGTCAACTGCTCAGGTGGGACTGTGAGTAGAATTCATCATGGCGACAAGCAAGGGCAGGCAACTCCAGCTTTCTTTAGAGCGCGCTTCGAATGGCCGCCACAGAACCAGCAGGTGACAGGCATGAAAAGCGAATGAATCAACAAGAGTGTGCAAGGAAAGGTTATTAATAATCATCACCCTGACAAGATTTATGTGGCTATCATTGTCAGGTGCTCTCTCTCGCTCTTATTGACCGCATTGGCTTTTTGGGGGGGTCGTTCAAAGCTGTCTGTTGTCACTAAGAAGTTGACTGGGTGCTCTTCGCTTCTTCTCTTGACGTCCAGATCATAATGCTTCCTGGCAGATTTGCGGCAATCTTTGTTCTCCCTTTTATTGCGGGGGACGGAGGAGGGAGGGTAAGGTTTCAAACCAATCATGTATGGTCAAAAAACTGTAAAAGCCAGCACATTTTCCATGTCATGG
>NC_090246.1:16781201-16786779 GCF_037325665.1 Littorina saxatilis
TGTCTTCATCCCTCCCCCGGACCCCTTTCTTTCAAGTCTGTCTTCATCCCTCCCCCGGACCCCTTTTTTTCAAGTCTGTCTTCATCCTTCCCCCGGACCCCTTTCTTTCAAGTCTGTCTTCATCCCTCCCCCGGACCCCTTTCTTTCAAGTCTGTCGTCATCCCTCCCCCGGACCCCTTTCTTTCAAGTCTGTCTTCATCCCTCCCCCGGACACCTTTCTTCCAAGTCTGTCTTCATCCCTCCCCCGGACCCCTTTCTTTTAAGTCTGTCTTCATCCCTCCCCCGGACCCCTTTCTTTCAAGTCTGTCTTCATCCCTCCCCCGGACCCCTTTCTTTCAAGTCCGTCTTCATCCCTCCCCCGGACCCCTTTCTTTCAAGTCGGTCTTCATCCCTCCCCCGGACCCCTTTCTTCCAAGTCTGTCTTCATCCCTCCCCCGGACCCCTTTCTTCCAAGTCTGTCTTCATCCCTCCCCCGGACCCCTTTCTTTCAAGTCTGTCTTCATCCCTCCCCCGGACCCCTTTCTTCCAAGTCTGTCTTCATCCCTCCCCCGGACCCCTTTCTTCCAAGTCTGTCTTCATCCCTCCCCCGGACCCCTTTCTTTCAAGTCTGTCTTCATCCCTCCCCCGGACCCCTTTCTTCCAAGTCTGTCTTCATCCCTCCCCCGGACCCCTTTCTTCCAAGACTGTCTTCATCCCTCCCCCGGACCCCTTTCTTTCAAGTCTGTCTTCATCCCTCCCCCGGACCCCTTTCTTCCAAGACTGTCTTCATCCCTCCCCCGGACCCCTTTCTTCCAAGACTGTCTTCATCCCTCCCCCGGACCCCTTTCTTCCAAGACTGTCTTCATCCCTCCCCCGGACTCCTTTCTTCCAAGTCTGTCTTCATCCCTCCCCCGGACCCCTTTCTTTCAAGTCTGTCGTCATCCCTCCCCCGGACCCCTTTCTTTCAAGTCTGTCTTCATCCCTCCCCCGGACCCCTTTCTTTCAAGTCTGTCTTCATCCCTCCCCCGGACCCCTTTCTTCCAAGTCTGTCTTCATCCCTCCCCCGGACCCCTTTCTACGGGTTATTGCAGAGGTCAAGTCTGTCTTCATCCCTCCCCCGGACCCTTTTCTTTCAAGTCTGTCTTCATCCCTCCCCCGGACCCCTTTCTTTCAAGTCTGTCTTCATCCCTCCCCCGGACCCCTTTCTTTCCAAGTCTGTCTTCATCCCTCCCCCGGACCCCTTTCTTTCAAGTCGGTCTTCATCCCTCCCCCGGACCCCTTTCTTTCAAGTCTGTCTTCATCCCTCCCCCGGACCCCTTTCTTTCAAGTCTGTCTTCATCCCTCCCCCGGACCCCTTTCTTTCAAGTCTGTCTTCATCCCTCCCCCGGACCCCTTTCTTTCAAGTCTGTCTTCATCCCTCCCCCGGACCCCTTTCTTTCAAGTCTGTCTTCATCCCTCCCCCGGACCCCTTTCTTTCAAGTCTGTCTTCATCCCTCCCCCGGACCCCTTTCTTTCAAGTCTGTCTTCATCCCTCCCCCGGACCCCTTTCTTTCAAGTCTGTCTTCATCCCTCCCCCGGACCCCTTTCTTTCAAGTCTGTCTTCATCCCTCCCCCGGACCCCTTTCTTTCAAGTCTGTCTTCATCCCTCCCCCGGACCCCTTTCTTTCAAGTCTGTCTTCATCCCTCCCCCGGACCCCTTTCTTTCAAGTCTGTCTTCATCCCTCCCCCGGACCCCTTTCTTTCAAGTCTGTCTTCATCCCTCCCCCGGACCCCTTTCTTTCAAGTCTGTCTTCATCCCTCCCCCGGACCCCTTTCTTTCAAGTCTGTCTTCATCCCTCCCCCGGACCCCTTTCTTTCAAGTCTGTCTTCATCCCTCCCCCGGACCCCTTTCTTTCAAGTCTGTCTTCATCCCTCCCCCGGACCCCTTTCTTTCAAGTCTGTCTTCATCCCTCCCCCGGACCCCTTTCTTTCAAGTCTGTCTTCATCCCTCCCCCGGACCCCTTTCTTTCAAGTCTGTCTTCATCCCTCCCCCGGACCCCTTTCTTTCAAGTCTGTCTTCATCCCTCCCCCGGACCCCTTTCTTTCAAGTCTGTCTTCATCCCTCCCCCGGACCCCTTTCTTTCAAGTCTGTCTTCATCCCTCCCCCGGACCCCTTTCTTCCAAGTCTGTCTTCATCCCTCCCCCGGACCCCTTTCTTTTAAGTCTGTCTTCATCCCTCCCCGGACCCCTTTCTTTCAAGTCTGTCTTCATCCCTCCCCCGGACCCCTTTCTTTCAAGTCTGTCTTCATCCCTCCCCCGGACCCCTTTCTTTCAGGTCTGTCTTCATCCCTCCCCCAGACCCCTTTCTTCCAAGTCTGTCTTCATCCCTCCCCCGGACCCCTTTCTACGGGTTATTGCAGAGGTCAAGTCTGTCTTCATCCCTCCCCCGGACCCTTTTCTTTCAAGTCTGTCTTCATCCCTCCCCCGGACCCCTTTCTTTCAAGTCTGTCTTCATCCCTCCCCCGGACCCCTTTCTTTCCAAGTCTGTCTTCATCCCTCCCCCGGACCCCTTTCTTTCAAGTCGGTCTTCATCCCTCCCCCGGACCCCTTTCTTTCAAGTCTGTCTTCATCCCTCCCCCGGACCCCTTTCTTTCAAGTCTGTCTTCATCCCTCCCCCGGACCCCTTTCTTTCAAGTCTGTCTTCATCCTTCCCCCGGACCACTTTCTTTCAAGTCTGTCTTCATCCCTCCCCCGAAACCCTTTTTTTCCAAGTCTGTCTTCGTCGTTCTTGTACAACTCCTACTCCTCTCCCCCCTACCCCCCCCCCCCCCCCCTGTCCCAGGCTCCGTTTTCTTTCAAGAGTATATCCGTCTTGCCTGCTTCCCCGACCACTCTTTGGTTTAAGCGTGTTTATTCAAATTCTCATACACACGTTTCAAACAATAACAACATTGAGAACGTTAACAAGCAGATTGCTTATGGACACGTTCTTGAACTTATAATCAATACACATTCAGATAGCAAAACATGGCGAACAAGTGATAGCTTCAACACTTATCTTGATAATCTTTAATTATATTTTATACAAATAGGGTAAAGAGAGAGAGAGAGAGAGAGAGAGAGAGAGAGAGAGAGAGAGAGAGAGAGAGAGGGAGAGGGAGAGAGAGAGAGGGAGGGAGAGAATGCCTGGCTACATCAATTGCACAGTTAATATAATATCAGCCGAAGCGATTAGTTAACATAACATAGTCTTGTACAACAGAGAATATTTTCGTGTTCAAAGATATAGTTAAATCAGTATTTCCAAACAAGAGTGTTTTGCAGTCCAGAACGTGTGTTGGCAGACTATTGAATATTCTCACATTCACCTTTCTCCCGGCCCCCCATTTGGGATTTCTGCTAATTCCGTCTACGTCGCGTTCGTCAACCAACTCCCCCCTCCCTCCGCCCCCCAATCACCAACCTTCCCCCAAATCCTCTTCCCTTAAATCGGTCTCCGTCGCGCCTGTCAACTTTCTAAGACGATTAATCCTTTGTCACAGCGGGGACAAGCACCCACCCGAAGACCTACCCAGCGCCGTCTGTTAAAGGCCACACGACGCTCTCATACCCGGCTCGTACTACCCTTCTTCTTGCATCTCCATTGCACCCGGGGTAGGGTTTTTTAAGCTCCGAACCGGGTGCTGCTCAGCAGGGTAGCCGTCAATTATGGGTATGATCCACCCCGGTTCCCGGAGCGCTGGTAAAAGGCGGTCGTAATGTCACTGGATCTCCCTCCGCTGACTTCTGGCGTGCGAGTGTTTGTGTGTGATCGCTGCGGTGTCATTTCCCTCTAAAGACATCGGTAGGGGAGACGGGTCTACATTGTGCGTGAGGCATGGTGACGAGCCTTTTCAGCGCCTGGAAGGTTGTCGCCTAGCATGGAGTCTCAACGGGCGACAAAAGTGATCATTGCTACCAATTTGCTAACTGTTGAGTCTTAACGGGTGACAGAATTGATCATTGCTACAATTACAAAAGTGATCATTGCTACAAATACAAATACAAAAGTTATCATTGCTACCAATTTGCTTTACTGTCGTCCCGTTTCCATCCACAGATCTATACTCCAGGTGTTTGAGGCTGACGGGTCCAGATTATACCGTAGGAACGGCAGCCCGCCTTTGTATGGTGTCTGAAACGCGAGTAAGTGTCACCAAAGTTGTCACCGAGCATGGAGTCTAACGGGCGACGACAGGAGTGCTTATTGTTACCAGTTTGTTTAGTGTCGCCCTGTTTCCTTCTGAAGTCTCACTATTCAACACTATCTGCACGGTTGGCCTGGTCACGTGAGGCCCCACGCCTCATCAGCATCGGATTGAGTCGTCTTGTTGCAGAGAATGAGTTTACCACACTCACCCAGGGCACGTCTGAGTTCGACAGAGTGTACGTGTACATTATTCTTTTATAAAAAAAAAATTAAAAAGAATTAAAAAAAAATAAAAACCTGCACTCACAAACGTTGGTTACTGGCATGCTTAACTTACCAAAAGGTGGCCGGGCCCAGTTTCCTTTTTATCGTGTGATTAACTCTAATCCGACGTGAGAGCGAAGAATAGTCAATTTTGAGATCTATCGTCAAAAGCGGATTCTCCAACTAAGGACCACAGGGACACTCACTCTTTTCAGACCACCAACAGTCAAATCGGGTCTTAAAAGACACGGAGTCTGAAATTGGACGTAAATTCACAGTGGCTATGAACCGGAAATCTTAGTAAGAAGGGCCTTAACAGAGGGCAGTCTTTAATCAAGGGGGCTTAAAAGTGGACGGGAGGAGGAAGGGGGGGTAATGTAATCCAGAATTCGAGAATGGATTATGGCTGATAACGTCTGAAACCAGTATAGTATTTGCTCAACAAAAGTAGGACTACTCTGAATTGTCCGTTTATAACCGTTGTCCTCTCCTGACAGGGAGTCTTTGATCACGTGCAAGTACAATAACAGACGCCCTGAAGCCTGAATGACATCAGCTCAAATAAATGCAAACGGGATTTTGTATTTGAACAGGGAATATTGACAATAATAGACGATTTTCGGAAATAACTCTGTCAGGATTTCCAAGCGTTGTGGACGAGTTTCGCCCCGCTTTAGTGACGAAAACAATAACACGTGGTCGGCCAGTTGAAACCAGGAACAGCCAGAGTTATTTCCGAAAAACGTCTTTTTGCGCTGGTCTCGACAACAACAACAAAATATCAAAGTAGACGCGTCATCTCTCTGCAATGGAACGAAACAAAGAAGACAGAAAGTCAGCCAGTCAGGGAGACAGAGGGACACGCAGACGTGGGACACACACAAACACACAACAACAGAAAGACGCACACACACACACAAACACACACACACAACAACAGAATTATCCCAGACTCGACACGAGACTAAAGTCAGCACAATGCCTGAGCTTTTCTGTCACAGCCAGCATTTGTTACAGTGTCTAGCAAAGTGACTCCAGACAGTGTCAGACCTACACCGGAAAGGTGCTTGATGGCAGCTCATTGTGGAACGTATGCCTCTGCTTCCCTGGCCAATGCGGGGGACGGAGATGACTTTGTTTGTGGACGGAGATTGGGGGTGGGTTGGG
>NC_090246.1:16786979-16804479 GCF_037325665.1 Littorina saxatilis
CACAATGAGAACTGCTAGCAAATTTTACTTTCATAGTTTTATAGATACATAGAGGATTTTCGGAAATAACTCTGTCAGGATTGTATGAGTTGTGAAAGAGTGAGTACATTTGCTTTTTCTCGCACAAACTTACGGCACGTGGTTCCTGCACGGTAACCTCCTGTACACGCGTGTGAGACACACAACCTTGCTAGTGATAGGCCTATAATGTCACGGGGGAAGTAATGCCACGCGGGTAAACTTTCCCACGTGACATTAGAGGCCAGTCACTAGCAAGGGGATGTGTCTCATCCACGTGTACAAGAACCATGTTTTGTCAATTTGTCCGTGAAAAAAACAAAGCATAGACCATTTATCCTGGACCGCCAACTAGCTCTCTCTCCGCTCTTTCTCTCTATTACGAGGTAGCGGCCTCTCGCATTTAGGAACCTACGCTTACATGGCCTTTCAGAAATCAGGGGGATGTCATATCCGGTGTCGATTGTAAACATGGACGAAGTTGCCGAGGTAAGTTCTGAAAATGCTAAAATAAACTCAGCAAAAGTGCATATGAAACATGTTTTTCGATGAGTTTTGTTAAGTTTAGTTTGGAGTTTTGGAAAATCCAGTTCATTGTCACCTCCCATTGTCACAAATAACTGGAGCGTGCTTTCTTTTCACTGTCTTCGAATAGCTTGCCTTTCAAACCGGACGCTAAGCGCCCCTGAAAGTCGAGCGTCGTAACCTCGAAGGGTCACGTGACGAGTTGGCGGTCCAGGCTGTTTGGTCTATGAACAAAGGTACTCGCTCTTTCACAACCCATACACACCCGACACAGTTATTTCCGGAACTCGTCTTCCTGTGTGCAAAGTAGACAAACTATTTCAACGTTTGTCCGTCACCCGTCCAGCCGCACCGTACACTGTGAGCAGCTTCAATTTCTACCAGTGGCACGTGCGTCGCGTGACAGGGTCTCTTTGAAAGTCTGCAGTGTTACAGGCCTATACATAGCGCCAGTCGCCTTAGAATCGTTTGAAAGTCTGCAGTGTTACAGGCCCATACATAGCGCCAGTCGCCAAAGAATCGTATGAAAGTCTGCAATGTTACAGGCCCATCCATAGCGCCAGTCGCCATAGAATCGTGTGAACGTCTGCAGTGTTACAGGCCCATACATAGCGCCAGTCACCATAGAATCGTGTGAAAGTCTGCAGTGTTACAGGCCCATACATAGCGCCAGTCGCCAAAGAATCGTGTGAAAGTCTGCAGTGTTACAGGCCCATACATAGCGCCAGTCGCCAAAGAATCGTGTGAAAGTCTGCAGTGTTACAGGCCTATACATAGCGCCAGTCGCCTTAGAATCGTTTGAAAGTCTGCAGTGTTACAGGCCCATACATAGCGCCAGTCGCCAAAGAATCGTGTGAAAGTCTGCAGTGTTACAGGCCCATACATAGCGCCAGTCGCCAAAGAAGCGTGTGAAAGGCTGCAGTGCTACAGGCCCATACATAATCAGTCGCCAAAGAATCGTATGAAAGTCTGCAATGTTACAGGCCCATCCATAGCGCCAGTCGCCATAGAATCGTGTGAACGTCTGCAGTGTTACAGGCCCATACAGGCAAACCACTTCTTCGAGCCTCTTCCATCTGGTAGGCGCTACAGAGCTTTGAAAGCCAGAACTAGTCGCTTTCGCTCTAGCTTCATCCCCCATGCTGTACTGACAACTCCTGTAGTGAAGACGTTGTAATATACTGTAGTTATAGGATTGGGGGGGGGGGTTCTTTTGTTACTTAGTCCTTTCACTGCATTCCATTACTGTTCTCATAACTTGTGATAGTGGAAATATGTGCAATGTGGAATGGTCCTTATTTTTTAGGTGCTGGAGTAGTTCTGTGATGGTAGTAGTTTTGTGCAATGCGACTCTAGGTTCAGGTGCTTGAGTAGATCTGTGATAGTCTGTTAATACTGTTGTTTTAAACTGTCTAACTGGCTAGATCATGAATATATAATTTTATGTGATGATCTGACTAAATGATAATAATTACGTGTACTACTTACTTTTAAATGGATTATAAATTTTAGGTATTGTTCTAGTATTCACTAATGTTGTATTGATATTACTGGCACCCCTTTTAAACTGATATGGTTTTTACCTTTACAAGGCGACGATGTGAATTTGTGATGTAGATATGTGGCTGGTTATGTGTGAGAATGTAAATAATTGTGTGTGTGTGTGTGTGTGTGTGTGTGTGTGTGTGTGTGTGTGTGTGTGTGTGTGTGTGTGTGTGTGTGTGTGTGTGTGTGTGTGTGAGTTGTGTCTGTGTGTGCATGACAGTGTAATGTACGTATGTATGCATGCATGGTGATGTGTGTCTGCATATGTGTCTGGTTGGTTTTTATTTTATTTTTACCGTGCCGTGCCAAGATGAAATCCTTTTGCAAAATTGGTGAATAAATATCTTGTATCTTGTATCTTGTATAGCGCCAGTCGCCAAAGAATCGTGTGAAAGTCTGCAGTGTTACAGGCCCATACATAGCGCCAGTCGCCAAAGAATCGTGTGAAAGTCTGCAGTGTTACAGGCCCATACATAGCGCCAGTCGCCATAGAATCGTGTGAAAGTCTGCAGTGTTACAGGCCCATACATAGCACCAGTCGCCATAGAATCGTGTGAACGTCTGCAGTGTTACAGGCCCATACATAGCGCCAGTCGCCAAAGAATCGTTTGAAAGTCTGCAGTGTTACAGGCCCATACATAGCACCAGTCGCCATATAATCGTGTGAAAATCTGCAGTGCTACAGGCCCATACATAGCGCCAGTCGCCAAAGAATCGTGTGAAAGTCTGCAGTGTTACAGGCCCATACATAGCGCCAGTCGCCAAAGAATCGTGTGAAAGTCTGCAGTGTAACAGCCGGGACCATACATAGCGCAAGTCGCCAGAGAATCGTGTGAAAGTCTGCAGTGTTACAGGCCCATAGCGCCAGACGCCAGAGAATCGTGTGCCGCCATTCCAGGAGCCAAGAGGCTCTTGAGGGATGGACTACGGGGAGAAATTAAAGCCAAAAGTGGTATTTAAGAACACACACACACATAATATATGTATATATGTATACATACAGTAATCCAGGTTATCATCATGAATAGAATACCTAAGACTTTAAAATTGGCAATCTAGTGGCTGCTCCGCCTGGCGTCTGGCATTATGGGGTTAGTGCTGGGACTGGTTGGTCCGGTGTCAGAATAATGTGACTGGGTGAGACATGAAGCCTGTGCTGCGACTTCTGTCTTGTGTGTGGCGCACGTTATATGTCAAAGCAGCACCGCCCTGATATGGCCCTTCGTGGTCGGCTGGGCGTTAAGCAAACAAATAAACAAACAAACAAACATCATGAATAGAATCCGATATATTGTTACAGTGTCACTTAGCGATACCTCATGATTATAAAGTGGTTTATGCAATGGCTTATCTCTCCAATGAAGGGACGCCCATCGATTCAGAAAACAAAACTTCTATGAACTCGCGATGACATGGCCCGGGCATTATGGCCGATCTCAAGGGCTTTTCCTTTCTGAATAGGTACCACTGTAACAATACTGACTTATAGCACTATAGTGAGCTGTCAATAGAACCAGTAAGATTTTTTTTATTTGGTGTTTAACGTCGTTTTCAACCACGAAGGTTATATCGCGACGGACCAGTAAGATATGTGCAGTTAAGTGTAGTACATACGATGAAAGAGATAAGTCATTCTGCACTTTCACTGGAAGGTATTAGTGATAGTAACAGACATTACCGCACATGTACTTTGCAAGTATCCCTGTTGACTCCCGGTAAATAAAAATGGCACATTCTGAATTGAAGATACCATAGTAAGAATGTTATTAAATGCATGCACATTTAATTGCGGTAATCAACTCTTGATCCTCGAATCTTTAATAGCAATCAGTCAATTTAAGAGGGTCAGTCAATTATGAATGATAATCGCTGATGTTATAGACTTTTTTTCGATGTAATTTTGACTTTTGGCACTCGCTGCGTGCCATACTCTGCACCTGCCGCCTGCGTGTTGTGATTGGCTGTATCGACCTTGGGAGCCCGGGTATTGGCGGTGGCGGGGTACATTTGATCAGTGCGGAGGTTTGGAGCCGGAAACAGGTGCGTTAGCCTGAGGCGGCACTAGTCTTTGCAACCTGGGACTGGAACTAAACTGCGAACTTTGGAACTTGTCGGTAATTCCGTTTGAAGTCAGGTTTGGTCAAAGTCGTTCTGTATAAACTAGGGGGTATGTTAATTGTAATTGCCCGGTGCTATTTCTGCCTTAACCCCCCTCCCCTCCCCCCCCTCCCATTCTCTCCTATTATACTCTGCTGTTTTTTGTTTTTGTTCTGTGGACAGTCTCACCTCAACCCCCATCCGTACCGTGAACCCAACCCCTTGTTTAGAGTTTCTCAACCCTCCTAACCAAGATGTAGAAGGAGACAACTTTGCAAGTCTCAGGAACACCCCCACCCCCACCCCCCTCTCCTAGCTCCTACTCTCTCCCCCCCACCCACCCCCACCCCACCTCTCCCTCCATCCCTCCTCTCTCTCCTCTCGTCAACCGAGCCTTCCTCCCTACCTCTCCGAGTTTTCGAATCCTCCCTTTTCTGTAGGTAGAATTTCCGTGAGACTAACTTTGATCATGAGATTGTTGTTGTTATTGTTCCTCCCGACTGGCGCTAGGCCGGCTGTTGCGCGAGACAGGCGTGGCAGTGTGGTAAGTGTACGAACATTTACGTGAGAAACGTTAAACTTGTTTTTCACACCGACTGATGCAGGTTATATATACTGACTCAACGGGAAAATTCCCACTCTGGGGGGTGTGTCCACAACCGTGTATGACGGATTGAAAATGAAGGAAGGAAGATATGGAGAAAAGAGAGAGAGAGAGAGAGAGAGAGAGAGAGAGAGAGAGAGAGAGAGAGAGAGAGAAAGAGAGAGAGAGAGAAAGAAAGAGAGAGAGAGAGACAGACAGACAGACAGACAGACAGACAGGTAGTCCCAGGTCTTAAATACGACATACGCCATTGAGAGAGAGAGAGAGAGAGAGAGAGAGAGAGAGAGAGAGAGAGAGAGAGAGAGAGAGAGAGAGAGAGAGAGAGAGAGAGAGAGAGAGAGAGAGAGTGAGAGTGATAGACAGACAGACAAACAGTCCCATGTCTTGTATATAAGACATACGCCATTATGTTCCAAAGTCCAGGAAGAAAAAAACTAGTCACGTGAAGCGATATCAAAACATTTAGTCAATATGTCGGCCTGCAACTAAAAGATCACTGAAAACCAGTCATCATCGAGACTACATGTGGCAAGGCTTGGCTAGCTGAAACCCGAAGACCAAGACGGGTAACGTACGCTCGTCTCCGAGAAGATGTGAATGTAGTACATAAAAATCCTATTTGCTTTAATTGCGAGTATAGTACATTTTCAGAGTTAACATGACATATCTATATAATTTGGATTCAAGAAACGATAAGGAATACAATGCGATCACTTCTGAATCTATATCTAAAATGTTTATTTTTATTGGTTTTCTTTTTAGAAATGTAATGAGCATACACATTAATTCATTTTTAAGCTTCTGAGCTGAAATGCAGTCCCATGGTCCGGACAAAGTAAAGATTGCTTCACCATGAGGTTGTCACAGTGCCGCTTCAACTTTCTCTAAAAAGCGGATATAAGACTTCTTATATGACTTCATCAAGAGAAAGAAACTTTATCGAAACAATAAAAAAAATGTCTGGGAAATCATCTGGAAGAATATGTATGTATTGTTTCATGAAGACCTGTCAAGTTATTTTCTGGGAATCGATCCACACACACACACACACACACATATACACACACACACACACACACACACACACACACACACATACACATCACCACCACCACCAACACTCTCGTTTCGCGATTCCCAGTCTGTTCGAAAACCTTTAGTCCAAATTAGACTAAAAATGTAAAAACATCCATAAACGAATAACTCCAAAAATCGGGACAGCGGCACGCGCGAGGGATATATGCCACGACCTGCACGTGCCAACAATCTCTTGCACAGTGCCCCCCTCTTAATCTTAATCCACAGTTCGAGGCCCGACAATGCACAGGTTTTCTATGAGGGTCTGATAGCAGTGCAGGGAACAGGGAAGAAGCCTCTCGTTTGTTGCTACGATGGCACCGTTTCTCCCGCGTGACAGAAAAATAAATTTGTGTCGTTTGTGTTGTGAGGTGGTTCTTTTGTGGAAATTGAAATCGGGCGTTTTAATTATTATCTGTTGATGTGATTAATTGCCTGTAGCGTTAGCCTCTGTTATGTCTGCCTCATTAGTGACAGCAGATTGTCTGTGTATGTGCCTTTGTAAACAGAAAAAGAAAGTGATAAATGATTCCGAAGCATGTTTCTTAGCCAAATGAATGAAATAAGATTGCTCGTCCGTACTTCAATCATGCAATACATCTGCTGATATCCATGTAAATATATGCGCATCCTGACACGAACCGGTGTCAGTCTTAAAGATGAAACTATGAAGACAATCATGAAGATGTGTGTAATGTTGTATCGTCTTGGTCACGTTAAATTAGCTTTTGCTTCAGTTCGTGTCCCAGTTGCATATTTTCAATTGTTTCATGTCATGTATTTTGAATAAAATTGTGTTTAAGCCAGAAATGAAACTATGCACCTAGTTCCCAAATCCCAAGCCCGCGATACCAACATCGACAAAACAGTATGATCGTTCTAGTAGAGTTCCTTCCCTTATCTTTCCCACGTCACTACCGGTCCATTGGCTGCCATGATGGACGGCGTTTTGATATGGCGTCCCCCAAAGACAGCTTAATCCCTGCCTCCTCGTGAACAGTTCATAACAAGACTGGGTCTGACGTGCTACCAGAATTGAACTAATCACTGGTAATGCGTCTGTCACCTACATCACTGCTTGTTAGATAAAACCACAGCTCCCTGCCATTTATCGGTTGTTACTGTTGTTGGTCTGATTTGTGTTATGTAAGGCGCGGTATAGACTGCCGTTTCGGTCTTTCTAAGCGGTTCAAGGTGAAATTTTGTCTTCGATTCATCAAAGAAAAATACAAATCAACATTATGAAGTACAAAAGTATAAAAATAAAAGCAAACCAAAGTCCTTTTCGAATGGAGAGGCCTCGCGATTGTTCAGTAGCTCGGCCAAAATAGAGTGAAAAACAGTTATACGGTGTCTGATACACAGTATGCAGGTGTCATGCCTACCGAACGGAGACCTGCAGAGCGAATCCCTACTTACCGAATCTTACTGAGTGAAAGGCTGTTGAGCAAATAATTCATAAATATTGCCCTCTCTCTCTCTCTCTCTCTCTCTCTCTCTCTCTCTCTCTCTCTCTCTCTCTCTCTCTCTCTCTCTCTCTCTCTCTCTCTCTCTCTCTTTCTCTCTCTCTCTCTCTCTCTCTCTCTCTCTCTCTCTCTCTCTCTCTCTCTCTCTCTCTCTCTCTCTCTCTCTCTCTCTCTCTCTCTCTCTCTCTCTCTCTCTCTCTCCAAGCTATTTACAGTTTAATTATATCGCTATATGTATGCTTTGATTTATTCATGTATTTGATCGTTTATTGAAATCTCAATGCTTCATGTGTTATTTTGCACCTTATCCAAAGCCTGATTATTCGTTTAAGATTGTAATCCCAAACATGTGTGATTGCTGATTGAGTTGGAACAATGTTCCGGCTTCCTTTTGGAAAGAACTTTTAAAAGTTCGCCAGAATCATTTGTGTTGATCTATTAGTTCAACCAACATTGAATTTCGCTTATACTAATAGACGGTGTTCGGAAATAACTCTGCCGTCGGGTTTGTATGGGTTGTGAAAGAGTGCTCTTGCTCTTGCCTTTAACAGGGCAAACTTTCCAGCGTGACATTATACACCAGTCACGAGTGAGGGGTGTGTCTGACACACGTTGACAAGGAGCACGTGTGGAAAGTTTGCCTCAGTAAAAGCAAGAGTTTTCACTCTTTCACAACGCACACAAACCAGGCAGAGTTATTTCCAGAGTTCGTCTATTGGGTACAAACGCATACCTTCAGCCTTGCACCAGGATGCATTGAACAAACAGCTGAATTACAATAGCACTTGCTTTGATAGTTGGCTGTAAATGCTTCAACAAACAACTTGAACGCGTGATCCCAGTCAGTCATTGTGGACGGTAATTACGCCAGATTCTGCAATTAATGCATTATGCATTTAGTGTCGACATGCAACGAGCCGAAACGGCATGAGCGTTTTGGAGAGAAATAAAAATACAGCCCATATGCTCGCCACAGTCGTGCATCAAAGCAAACTCGTGGCAGTGGGATATTAAACATAATTTACCGTGTTAGAATGCATAGTTCAAACACTCAGGGGGGGTGGGGGGGGAGGACAGTGTGCACCTGCAGCCATTATTGCAGGCATTATTTCCATCGTGGGAAAGACCAGTGTGTGTGTGGGGAGCTATCATTCAAATACATTTTTCAACTTATGACTCAGGGGGAAAACTACTACTATTGTCAATTGCCAACAGCTCCACAAAAGGGACTCCTTCTATAAACGCTGGTTCCATGAGTTATCTGAAGAGCTGTCACAATATTTTGTGTGCAATGCTAAGCTGGAGAAATCGAGGACGTCTCTTTGGCAGGGTATAGGGATGGGATATTGGAGGTGAAGGGTATGGTGGGGGCTGGGGAGGGGGAGGTGGAGGTTTAGGGAGAGACAGTGTGTGGGGGTGGGAGGTTTGGGAGAGAAAAAGGTGTGGGGGAAGAGAGAGAGAGAGAGAGAGAGAGAGAGAGAGAGAGAGAGAGAGAGAAAGAATGAGAGAGAGAGAGAATGAGAGAGAGAGAGAAAGAGAGAGAGAGAGAGAGAGACAGAAAGAGAATGAGAGAGAGAGAGAGGGAGAGAGAGAGAGAGAGAGAGAGAGAGAGAGAGAGAACGAATGAACGAACGAACGAACGAACGAACGAACAAACGAACGAAGAGAGAGAAAGAGAGAGAGAGCAGCTTAGATTGAATATAATTCCTTTTTTTCCCTCAGAATTGTCCAATTCCTTCGGAAGAGTGTCTGGGCAGTCCGAGATTACTGCTGTGGTGAGAGGGGGGTGGGGGGGGGGGGGGGGGGGAGAGAGAGTGGGGAGGTGGATCGGGAAAATCTCATTTATCAAAATATGATTATGAACAGACTTTTTAAAACGTTTTAGTGACTTCAAGCGTTTGGAAGATGAGGAAAGGAGCGGGGAAGAGGCGGTTGGGACAAAGAGAGATAGAGAGGAGGAGGGGGAGAGAGAGCGAGAGAGAGAGAAAGAGAGAGAGAGAGAGAGAAAGTGACTGTCATAGAAAGAGAGAGAGAGAGAGAGAGAGAGAGAGAGAGAGAGAAAGTGACTGTCATAGAGAGAGAGAGAGAGAGAGAGAGAGAGAGAGAGAGAGAGAGAGAGAGAGAGAGAGAGAGGGAAGTGTGTCATAGAGAGAGAGAGAGAGAGAGAGAGAGAGAGAGAGAGAGAGAGAGAGAGAGAGAGAGAGAGAGAGAGAGAGAGAGAGAGAGGGAGAGGTAGCAATTTAGATTAGAGATCATCCCTTTTTCAAAAATCTGTCCAATACACTCAGTCCAGGAGAGTGTTTGAACGACCTAGTGCTGAAACGGAGGGTTCGACAATGGATAATACAAGTCCTCCCGTTGTGTGCTTTAGCCTCTCTCTCAAGGTTCACGCATAAAATTGACACTGAAAAAGGGGTGAATAGTGTTTGTGTGCCTCCTTCATGCCTCCTCCAGGTGACAAAAAGGACTGGCAATTTTCGCTGCAAATTAATGTGACGCATTCATGAGGAGTGCGAACGATTTTCTAAAGAGTAACAGAAGTTTGAGAGTTGTCGCGTATTTCCCGTTTTATGAACCACTCATAGGAATGCAATTAAAGTGAAAATAATACGGACAAAATCTACGAAATTTACTAAAGGAAAAAAAGGGGTTTTAAAGCTCTTTGTTATCTTGCAACGCGCTTTGTTCATATGTGTTTTCCCTGGTACTACATGTAATTCAAATATTTGCTAAATCTCGTGGCAAGCATTTGAGGATTCACTCATCTATGCATACTATCGGTCAGTGTAACCATTGTATGAAACTAAACAAACGCTACAGTCATTTTCTTACCGATCTTCTCTTATTTACCCAGGTTTGAGGAAACATCAATGCAAACATGAATTAACCTTTTCCTCCACATTTTAATCTGCAAAGACCGGCACGGTTGGCCTATTGGTAAGGCGTCCGCCCCGTGATCGGGAGGTCGTGGGTTCGAACCCCGGCCGGGTCATCCCTAAGACTTTAAAATTGGCAATCTAGTGGCTGCTCCGCCTGGCGTCTGGCATTATGGGGTTAATGCTAGGACTGGTTGGTCCGGTGTCAGAATAATGTGACTGGGTGAGACATGACGCCTGTGCTGCGACTTCTGTCTTGTGTGTGGCGCACGTTATTATGTCACAGCAGCACCGCCCTGATATGGCCCTTCGTGGTCGGCTGGGCGTTAAGCAAACAAACAAACAAACAAATCTGCAAAGAGAAGACACACATAATTATTGGCTTTTTCCAAAGAGTAACGTAAAATTGCGATTCTAGCACTTTGCTTGAGTGAGAAGTCCTAAATAAATACCATATGTTGTTTATGTCACGATAAAAATTGAATTAAGTCTTGTTTAAACCAAATTGCGATTCTGTAGAACAGTGAAGTTTTAGATTAATTTTCAAATGTCATGATCTATCAATCGGCATTTAAACACCCATAAGAAGACAAATTTCAAAGCTTTTAAACGAGTGCTCAGGGCCGAATGAAGTAGTCGAGTTTATAGGCTTTAGTCCGGGATATACTGCATTGAGGCATAGACCATTTATCTTGGACCGCCAACTTGCTCTCTCTCCGCTCTTTCTCTCTATTACGAGGTAGCGCCTCTCGCATTTAGAAACCTATGCTTACATGGCCTTTCAGAAATCAGAGGGACGTGATATCCGGTGTCGATTGTAAACATGGACGAAGGTGCCGAGGTAAGTTCTGAAAATGCTAAAATAAACTCAGCAAAAGTGCATATGGAACATGTTTTTCGATGAGTTTTGTTAAGTTTAGTTTGGAGTTTTGGAAAATCCAGTTCATTGTCACCTCCCATTGTCACAAATAACTGGAGCGTGCTTTCTTTTCACTGTCTTCGAATCGCTGGCCTTTCAAACCGGACGCGACGCGCCCCTGAAAGTCGAGAGACGTAACCTCGAAGGGTCACGTGACGAGTTGGCGGTCCAGGCTATTTGGTCTATGATTGAGGGTACAGTTTATCACGGACTATAATATTTCAGTCTTTAACCTCGACTCCTGGGCCGAGGCGCACGAGAAAGTTACTAACCGGTTTGTGCTAGCCGCGGTGTTACGTTAGTTAAAATTGAGATTTGTTGTGATTTCAACCAATCAGACCCCGCGGTTCATTCTCACCCGTTTGGGTGGCGCCCACTTTCGCTTCGTGCAGCTCAGCCCTGCATACCGGCCCAAGGCGACTTAAAGACGCTATCTATGACGGCTTACTAGTGCCAAAACCTCATAATTGTAATTATCAAGGGAAAATTAGTAATTTTCCCTTGATAATTACCATTTTCACGTGTTTATTACTAATTTTCCCGGGAAAATTACTAAATTTCCCGGAATAATTACTAACTTTTACCTGTTAATTACTAATTTTTAGTTTTGGCTCTCTTCCTGACGGATTGCTAGTGCCAAAACTAAAAATTAGTAATTTTCCCGTGAAAATGAGTAACTAACAGGTGAAAACAGTAACTGACAGCGTTAATTAGTAATTATCAAGTGATAATGGGTAACCCCAGGTTTTGGCACTAGTAAGCCGTCATAGGGCTTACTAGTGCCAAAACCTCATAATTGTAATTATCAAGGGAAAATTAGTAATTTTCCCTTGATAATTACCATTTTCACGTGTTAATTACTAATTTTCCCGGAAAAATTACTAACTTTCACCTGTTAATTACTAATTTTTAGTTTTGGCTCACTTCCTGACGGATTGCTAGTGCCAAAACTAAAAATTAGTCATTTTCCCGTGAAAATTACTAATTATCCCGTGAAAATTAGTAACTAACGAGTGAAAACAGTAACTGACAGCGTTAATTAGTAATTATCACGTGATAATGGGTAACCCCAGGTTTTGGCACTAGTAAGCCGTCATAGCTATCCTCCTCATGTAACCCATCGTCTCGACCACCACATACAGGGTGACACACAAAAAACGGTCATGTGGTGGTGTCCTAAGACCTTGATGATATCGGTCGTCCAGAGTGTGATTGTCTGTTAGTGCCTTTACCATTGAGGTTACGCACAGTCCCATGGGTTCTGAACTTGTTGACCCATCTGTAGATCATTGAGTGGACAGGAAATTCACGACATCCGAACCGTTCTTTGCCTCAACTATAAATGTCTTTTCCTCCGTAGTCCATGCCATCTCGGAGCTCAAATTTGGTACACTCATAGCACATTGGTTCCACTTGGTAAATCTGAAGAATTAAAAGAATTGATTTATTATTTCAAAAGTTATTCAAGTTTAGGTGATGACCGGTTTTGTTTGCCCCCTGATCCAAGTGTGCCTGCAGCGCCGGGGAGCTCATATAGAGCACATTTTTTTTGCGCCAGTAAAACAAAGAGGTTTACAGACTTGACACTTTGGGGATGTCTGCTACATAGGCTTGACCTAATGTGGCTGAAGTTTTGTGTTGATCTAAATAAAATGTCTGAAGTTATTCGACTTTTGGTGATGACCGTTTTGTGTGTGTCACCCTGTATATGTGTTACAGGGAATAAGAACATTTAGGGAATAAGCTTAATCACTGAAATTTTAAGGGAATAGGCCTCTTCCCTGTTTCAACTGGGGAGTAAGCTTATTCCCTGAGAAAATCAGGGATTTAGCTTATTCCCTGAAATGGGAGGTCATTTTTTTTACTTATTCCCTGATTAGTTTGAAACACACAAACAGAAAGACGTGTAGGCTACATTTTATCATAAATAAATTCGATATCAGTGAGCTTTGATCACTCTTTAAAACCATCTTTTGCTTGGAAATGAGTTCTTTCTTGACTTTTACTCACTCTCTTGATAAATACAGAATGATTTCGTGAACTGTTGTCGGTGTTTGTGTTTTGATTTTTCCTCGGGCAGATTCAGTTCAATTGAAAAAGTCAGTCGAGTCTGTGATTCATATCAAGCAACATGGACGCGAAAGAACAAGTATTTCTTGAGGAAGTGCTACAAAATAAGGACAAAGCAAATAGATTACTTATGACCAGAGATGAGTAGCCTACCACAGAATTTTAGATGAAGTGAAGGAAGCAGCAGCGACAACAGCTACTAAAACCCAACATCAAAGGCACCTTCTAAGAAGGTATGAAATTCTTACCTGTGGGCAAGTATCCAAACTCGTTCTAAAGCGAAAGGACGAAACTGAGCAACCTAAACACTTCATATTTGTTGAGGAAATGTACGATGTTTTAAAGCGCATCCATGTTGTCACTGGCCATGGTGGCCGTGATAAAATGTTGAAAGAGGCTGGGAAAAAGTATGCAAACATAACAGAGGCCAGTGTCACTTTGTTCAAGACTTTGTGCGTTCAGTGTCAGGAAAAAAAAAGAAGACCTACGATTAAAGGCATTGTTGTAAAGCCTCTCCTGTCAAAGTCGTTTGGATCAAGATCTCAAGTGGATTTAATTGACTATCAGTCACTTAAACAGGGAGGATACTCATGGGTTATGGTCTACCAGGAACATCTTACCAAGTTTTGCGTGCTTAGAGCCCTTACAACAAAACGAGCAGCAGAGGTGGCATACCAACTTTTAGACATTTTCCTTCTCTTCGGAGCCCCGCAAATTCTTCAAAGTGACAACGGTGCCGAGTTTTGTGCCAAAGTCATCACTGAGCTAAAAGAATTGTGGCCTGATTTGGTTCTTGTCCACGGGAAGCCCCGACATCCCCAGTCACAGGGGTCTGTTGAAAGAGCAAATTCCGACATTCTGGGATCTCCAGAGGCTGCACCCTCAACGACCGTGCTGGGATCTCCAGAGGCTGCATCCTCAACAATCGTGCTGGGATCTCCAGAGGCTGCACCCCGCTCAACGATCGTGCCTGGACTTCCCACGTCCTTACTACAGCATGAGGTAAGCTGCTTATTTACTCTCTCTCTCTCTCTCTCTCTCTCTCTCTCTCTCTCTCTCTCTCTCTCTCTCTCTCTCTCTCTGTTTCATTATTTTCCTCAGATATAAGAGAGGTTTGCCCTGAAATGGGGCAGGAGTCTGGGGGCAACGGCCACATTTAGTAACCGACGTAGAAAACAATGCAGTATGCCTGAAAAAAACACTAAGCATTTAGATTACAATATACATATTTTACAGAGAGAGAGAGGAGAGAGAGAGAGAGAGAGAGAGAGATGCATGAGACAGGAAGAGTTGCATGAGAGAGAGAGAGCGAGAGAGAGAGAGAGAGAGAGAGAGAGAGAGATGCATGAGACAGGAAGAGTTGCATGAGAGAGAGAGAGAGAGAGAGAGAGAGAGAGAGAGAGAGAGAGAGAGAGAGAGAGAGAGAGAGAGAGATTTGTGGGTTGGGGTGAGGGATGGGGGGGGGGGGTCGCCTTTATTTCAGAAAAATGTTCGTCACCTTATAATTATATTCCATAATAATTTATTCGCCATAAAACAATATATCTAAAATTAGTCTTTTGGCATGTCATCATTTCCAAGTGAATAATTGTTATTTCAGGTCATGGACTCTTCGAGCCAGGATCTTCAACGCCACCATCGGGACGTTCAACCCCAGGACATTTAACGCCAGCATCAGGACGTTCAACCCCAGGACCTTCAACGTCAGCATCAGGACGTTCAACCCCGGGACCTTCAACGTCAGCATCGGGACGTTCAACCCCAGGACATTTAACGCCAGCATCAGGACGTTCAACCCCAGGACCGTTTAACGCCAGCATCAGGACGTTCAACCACAGGATCTTCAACGCCAGCATCAGGACGTTCAACCCCAGGACCTTCAACGCCAGCATCAGGACGTTCAACCCCAGGATCTTCAACGCCAGCATCAGGACGTTCAACCCCAGGTCCTTCAATGTCAGGAATTGATAAGCATAAAAACAATATACTAGTCTCTCGTAAAAGGGCCTATCAGGGGCAAGAAAATCAGGCTGAAAGGATGGTGAAAAGAAGCAAGCAAATATTTCCTGAAGCTGAAGTTGGAGACTCGGTGACAGTCCCAATACCAGCAGTTGACCGTGGGAGATCTGACCCAAGAAACTTGATTGGCATAATCAAAGACAAAGACGACAAAGGCCTGTACACAATTGTGGTTAAAAGTGGGGTGCTCCAAGGCAAATATTCACGAAATCAATTTGATGTTTGCACATATTCCATGCACAATCTACAGGATATGAACGAGGAATGTTCTATTTCACTACGAGCAGCTGTGAGGCAAGAGTCGAACTGTGGGGGACAGGGGTACATAAAATGTAACTGCTCGGGATCAAAACGGTGCAAGACAAACCGATGCTCTTGCTTCAAGGCTCGCATGGCTTGCAACTCAAGATGCCATGCCCTCTTGACGTGCTCCAACAAAAATTGAAGATCACACTTTGAACGTGCTGTGGTAGATTGAAGAAATAAAAAAACAGAGCTTTGGACTTCAATTGTTTGCTTCAAGTCGCGGATAAAGTATGAAGTCAAGTCACTGTAGGTGATTTTCATGTTCAAATTTATACAATCTGTACTTTGCATGATTTGAATGTATACGTTCGTGTTCATCAGTATCAACCAGTCCGCAGAATATGTAAATGTTTTGACATGTTGCCCACTTCTTATTAGGGCTTTCATTGTTTGTGTGCAGCAATATTTTTATCTTGTATTTTGATCCTTGTGTATTCATGAATAAACCAATGTTTAAAGCAACAAATCTTGTATTAGTGTTTCTGTTTGTGTGCTTTAAACTAATCAGGGAATAAGCCAAAAAAATGATCTCCCATTTCAGGGTACAAGCTAAATCCCTGATTTTTTTAGGGAATAAGCTTACTCCCCAGTTGAAACAGGGAATAAGCCTATTCCCTTAAAATTTCAGTGATTAAGCTTATTCCCTAAATTTTGTTATTCCCTGTAACATATATATACGATCTGTCCAGGGTTTAATCGAATCAGAGCATCCTTAAACTTAACATAATAAAACTCAACTGCCTGGCGACTTTCTCCGCAGAATTTGGATACTTCTGTCAAATTAATTTTGTAATTGATACCAGTGTCAACATACAAAATTATTAAGCAAAAAAATCGCAATCTGCACAGAACACAGCTGGTTTTTGATATGTGTTCAATTGGAAGGATGCTCTCGTCACTTCCGTGTAAACGCCTGAGCAGGTCTGCTGTGCTTGACACAACTCACTGTACACATTAGAAGTACCAAGTATTCCGGCAGTGCGAAAAGACTAATTCCGGAAATAACTTTGTTGGGTTTGTATGGGTTATGAAAGAGTTTGTTTGTTCGTTCATGGGCTGAAACTTATGACGGCTTACTAGTGCCAAAACCTCATAATTGTAATTATCAAGGGAAAATTACTAATTTTCCCTTGATAATTACCATTTTCACGTGTTAATTAGTAATTTTCCCGGAATAATTACTAACTTTCACCTGTTAATTACTCATTTTTAGTTTTGGCTCACTTCCTGACGGATTGCTAGTGCCAAAACTAAAAAATAGTAATTTTCCCGTGAAAATGAGTAACTAACAGGTGAAAACAGTAACTGACAGCGTTAATTAGTAATTATCACGTGATAATGGGTAACCCCAGGTTTTGGCACTAGTAAGCCGTTATAGGGCTTACTAGTGCCAAAACCTCATAATTGTAATTATCAAGGGAAAATTACCTGTAGGGGCGACCACCCCCAACCAGGCGCGTTCACAGGTGGCGGATAGTGTGATGGTCTTCAGATATGGAGGTTAGCTGCGAAATAAGCCAGGCTTGCCAGGACGAATAAGCAGTCGCGGACCAACTGGCGGTGCTTCCAACAGGAGGGGGCGGGGTAACAGGTGGCACTGTTACACTCAAGAAATACCCCAGGTGTCCAATGACGGGAGCATCATGCGAACAAGAGCCGCATTTTAAGTTCTAGCCCTGGGGAAGGTCACCTCAGATAAACAAACCAGCCAGCTATGGCCAAATAGCCGGGTAGACTGGACTCGACAGCCCTGTAAAGCCACCAGTCTAGGAGAAGGATCACTCCGATATAAAAACACGCTGAAGCCGGATGAGCTGGGCCATGTATGGCGCATAACGACAGCTCAACGCATCAACGCTCATATGACAGACGACAAAGGGAAAATTAGTAATTTTCCCTTGATAATTACCATTTTCACGTGTTAATTACTAATTTTCCCGGGAAAATTACTAACTTTCACCTGTTAATTACTAATGTT
>NC_090246.1:16809479-16819479 GCF_037325665.1 Littorina saxatilis
TCTCTCTCCTCTCTGTCTCTATCTGTCTCTCTCTCTATCTCTCTCTATATCTCTATCTGTGTCCGTCTCTCTCTGTCTGTCTCTGTCTCAGTTTCTCTCTCTCTCTGTGTCTCTCTCTCTCTCTCTCTCTTTCTTTCTCTCTCTCTCTCTCTCTCTTTCTCTATCTCTCTCTATCAGTCTCTCTCTCTCTCCCTTTCTCTCTCTCTCTCTCTCTCTCTCTCTCTCTCTCTGTCTCTCTGTGTCTCTGTGTCTCTCTGTCTCTCTCTGTCTCTCTCTCGCTCTCGCTCTGTCTCTCTCTCTCTCTGTCTCTCTGTCTCTCTGTCTCTCATTTGCCTGCCCCCCGTTGCAAAGGTGGTGGACACAGTAAAACGGCTTGTACAATAACTGGCAACCTTCCCTTGTGTTCCACGTCACGATTTGCTGCCATTGAGACACCCTTGGTCCACACTGAAGAGCCCGTTTCTCCCGTCAATGGCATTTTTTTTCTTTATTTAAAAAAAAAATGCAGACAGATTTTGCAAATACGGAGTTTGACGTGAGCACACATTATAACTGCTATCAAATTTCTTGAGCCGATTATCATATCATCGAAAGAGCTTTGCAAGTTTGCGAGGCCCCCAAACAAACGCTGGATCGAATGTCAGTTATTTTGAAAAGGAGTCGGTCAAAAGTCACCACTATTTTGAAGGTTTCCTAAACAAACTGGCAGGTGCATTTTTCAGCATGTGTATATAGTGTACGTGAGTAAATTTTTGTGGATGCTTTTTTTTTCCGTGGGTGGAGAACTGTTGCATTGTGAATTATAAAAACCCTAAAGGTGGAATGCCAATCTCAAATACTGCGCGGCCTACCTGCCTGTCTGCCTGCCTGCTTGCCTGCCTGTATGTCTTTCTGCTTTTCGTTTTGTCTGTCTGTCTGTCTTTTGCGTCTGTCTGTCTGTCTGTCTGTCTGTCTGTCTGTCTGTCTGTCTGTCTGTCTGTCTGTCTGTCTGTCTGTCTGTCTGTCTGTCTGTCTGTCCTTCCGTCCTTCCGTCCGTTCGTCTGTCCGTCCACTTTCAAATGTCGACCTTTCTACTCGTAATTAAGCGTACCATCAGAACATGTTGCATCAGTCGCTGAGTAAGTGCACAGTACGTACTGGCTCTGATTTTGTTAGTTTTTTTAAGTAAAACATCTTCGCTTCCCGAAGAAACTATTTGGTCCACGAGCCCCTATCTGAGAGCAAGCTGGCCGCGGAACCCCTATCAGTTTTAAGACATCCAAAAATGTTTTTAAAAAAATCATGTCAGTAGGGAGTCTTAAAATGGGGGTACATTTACAGAGATTATCAAAGTCTGAGAAAACTGGGTCTTAAAAGGGAGGGAGTCTTAAATTGGGGGGTCTTAAAAGGGGGGTTTCACTGTAGTACCAACTCCAGCTTGTGCATGTGACCGTCACTTTCATTGGCTGTGTCCTGTGCGTATAGTCTCATAGCCCCACAGTGAGATGTGGAAAACATTGTAAGACAACACGTTTGTCCTGAGCATGCTCTTGCAGCGAGGAAGGATCAAGGCAACTGACGTGAAGGCTTCAATCTTGAAACTATGTGGTTCAATAAACAAGTCTTGGAAGATCTCGTTCGATCAGCTCTTGTCAACGCTCACGCGACTCAGTAGTGGGACAGTCATTGGACAGGTCAACCACAGGTCAAAGAACTTCTAAATACCGTTGTGCACGTGCAAGGATCACAATCATCATACAACACGACAACCTCATGCATACATCCCATAAATCAGAGGGAATGAAGGACAATGAGTCGACACAAACTGACTGACTTGCAGAAAGGCATGGAACCGATGGGACAGAGAGACAGACAGCTAGAGAAACGGACAGGCAACGACGACCTCATGCATACATCCCATAAACACTCACGTCCAAATCCACCCTTTTCTCCCCCCACCCCAGTCTACAATCCTTGCCACAACCTCCCTTCCTTCATCCCCCACTATCCCCTCTTCTACGCGCAAGGCGTTGACTCCGCGACGCCCCTGAAAGCGATTTGTGCTCGCTCTGTATTCATTCTCGACGCTTCGCATTGGGTATTCAAATATTTGCTTCATTTTGGTACTTTTCTCGACCGGCTTCGCACCCTCACGAATGTAAGCAGCTCAGGTCGACGAAGGACTCTGTCAGGCGACAGTTCAAACACTGGCCGGGTGGACGATTTCTATAGGAGCTGGTAACAAACGAGGAGTATTTGCACAGGGTCCTCTATGCTCTCCTCACCCCCTTCGTTCTACCCGGTCCTGGGCCAGTATTTATCCTGATATTTACCAGGAGGACGGGTGGGGAGAGGGGAGGGGGAGGGAGGGACATTCACAGCTTACACCTGCTCACTGACAAACCCTGTACCCCGACTGATCAAGGTGCTTTCGCTACTTTAAGGGAAAAGGAGAGAAAGACAGGTCGAGAAGAGAAAGCGGATTGTGGGGAGAATCCACAACCATCCAGGTGATCCGCCACTGTTAAGAAACAGGAGAGAAACACTTAGAAATGAGAGGAGAAAAGAAAAAGAGGAGAAGGGAAAAAAGGCTGAGGGAAAACCAAACGGATCAAGGTGCTTCCCACTTTTAGAGGACACTAAACTAAGCTGTTAAATTGTGTTTGACCAAGCTGCTAATATTTGCATGTGTATGCCAATCTCAACAATATGAGTACAGCTGGGATCGCAAGGACCTAAGCTTTTGGCTGATGCCTTCTTTGGTATGTCTGCTAATCATTCAAATCTTCTTTCTTGAATTATTTTAAATGAATCAGGTACATCTCCTTCCTGGCTGTTTCAATCGTGGATTTCTTTTTCATTGAGAGAGTTTCATGGTACTTTTTTGCAACTGTTCGCGGAGTTTAACCTGTAAATATTTCTTTAAATAGATATATTACCCGGGATGCAACCAAATCAAAGCCGCCATTTGCTTTCCGTATATTGAAAATACCTTGGTCCATTATCAGTTACGCAAGGAACCTTTTGCAAGGATGCAATCTGCCTTGCCAGTTCCTCATTGCTAAAATCAAAATGTATTTGGCAAAATGAAATGCATCATGAGTTAGCCAACTTCATTGGTTATATCAGTCACATGTATGTCTCTGGTTATATATACTGAGAAATACCCCAGGAGTGTGATATCAGAACAAAGCTCCAACATCAAGATAAAAAGTCCAGAAATCATGATATATTGTGACAGGGGAGGCTACCGCTCCTTTCACAGCAGACTCTGCACCCGAGTTGTTGGCCTTTAAGTCAACGCCTTTGGATTGTGGAATTCTGTTTGTGATGGGGTCTGGTGGTTTCCGATTGTCTGTATGTTCATGGAAACCTTCGGGTTTGCATAACAGTTTTTATAGGGCTAAGAAATTAGCCCTAACATTTTCAATCCTGTTTGATTGCACTTCGCCTCCCGAGGTGATCGTAGTGTTTCGGCACTCGGTTACATCTGGCGCTTGCGAGCAGGGATGGGACTCGGCATGATATGTTCAGGTAATGGCATAATATGACCACTGAACATTTTCGTGCTGTTTCCATTCTGCGAACTTGGGATGGACAGTGGTCCCCCGGTTCGGAACTTCGGGACGGAGTTCATTCAAACGGGGGCGATTGTGACAGGGGAGGCTACCGCTCCTTTCACAGCAGACTCTGCACCCGAGTTGTTGGCCTTTAAGTCAACACCTCTGGATTGTGGAATTCTGTTTGTGATGGGGTCTGGTGGTTTCCGATTGTCCGTATGTTCATGGAAACCTTCGGGTTTGCATAACAGTTTTTATAGGGCTAAGAAATTAGCCCTAACATTTTCAATCCTGTTTGATTGCACTTCGCCTCCCGAGGTGATCGTAGTGTTTCGGCACTCGGTTACATCTGGCGCTTGCGAGCAGGGATGGGACTCGGCATGATATGTTCAGGTAATGGCATAATATGACCACTGAACATTTTCGTGCTGTTCCCATTCTGCGAACTTGGGATGGACAGTGGTCCCCCGGTTCGGAACTTCGGGACGAAGTTCATTCAAACGGGGGCGATTGTGACAGGGGAGGCTACCGCTCCTTTCACAGCAGACTCTGCACCCGAGTTGTTGGCCTTTAAGTCAACACCTTTGGATTATGGAATTCTGTTTGTGATGGGGTTTGGTGGTTTCCGATTGTCTGTATGTTCATGGAAACCTTCGGGTTTGCATAACAGTTTTTATAGGGCTAAGAAATTGGCCCTAACACTTTCAATCCTGTTTGATTGCACTTCGCCTCCCGAGGTGATCGTAGTGTTTCGGCACTCGGTTACATCTAAAGGACCGAAAATCAGCAACTGTCGATACAAAATATTTAACAATTTAATTATAACAGAAGAAAGAGAAGAGAGATTAAGAAACGACAGAGAGAAAATATAACGGAGATGAAACGTGGACAATGAAAACCACGGGTCTCAAAGTGTAAATGGAAGAGGTGCGAACGGAGGCTACTGCTAAATACAGGTGAACATTACGGGTGGTGAGGGAGGGAGGGGGGGGGCTTGTAAGGTAAACCGGAAAGAGAGGAACGAGAGATGCCGAGAAAGCTGAAAAGACAGGCAGTGTCTCAGGGAAAGGCATTTCGCTCTTACCACCACCATCCGCCCTACCCACTCGTCCTAAGACTAAAGAGGAGAGCAGAGAAGTTGGCTATGAAGAACCCCGCTGCACAATCCTTCTTGCAAAAAACTGTTGGGCTCACCATCTCAGATCTAGCTTAGGCCACACAAAAAATAGTCTGTTTACGGTAACCCGACCGACCCTATTTTTTTCGCGCGACCCTAGACTTTTTTTGGCATTTGGGAAAAAAAAAAGAAAAAAAAATCTGGGTTTTTTGCAAAATAACGTAAAAATATGGTTTTTTGGAGAAAAAAAAAAAATCCCGACCTACGGACCCATTTTTTGGGCCTATGTTACCGTAAACAGACCTATTCTTTTTTGTTGGCCTTAGCCTCTACATGGGATAAGGCCATCCCTCCGCTTGGACAAATACCAAAAATCAACACCCCGGCTGTTTCCTGTTCATCGTGAACATTTGTTGACAGAATACAGAATCTTTACGAAGCCGTAATGTCATAAAAAAAAAGCCACTGGTGTCCGTTGTTAAATCAATTCATCGAAACATTCCCACAGTCTAGTGTGTTGTACTTTGGCTCCGTGTGTTGGGGTGGCAACATCAACAAGCAAGACAGGGATAGATTAGATAAATTCATCAGGAAAGCAAGTGGGGTGGTTGGGAGGAAGCAGGACAATTTCACATCAACACATGAACGACGACTGACTGACAAGGTACAGAAGATTTTGGCTGACGACTCGCACCCACTCAGACCGGAATTTGACAGTAGACGGACAGACAGGAGCAACAGATTCAGACAACCAACCGCAAGATCCACACGCTACAGAAATTCGTTCATTCCATCTGCAATTCACATCTTCAATTCTCAGGTGGGGCGGTAGATGCTGGTGTTGTCGCTCTGATGCACGGGGTCAGTGTTCTGTATTGTTTCAGTATTGTTGATTTTGTTTTGCATTCTACTCTCTTAGACAATAATGTGATAACCGGCAAGGTGCTGACTTTCTTTTGTGCATTGTTGATGGTGAATGCATGTTAATTTATTTTTAATATACTTTCTTATGTGATAACCAATGTACTATATTTTCTCAGGACAAAGAACAAATGTTTATTTTGAATGTTTTATGTATGTTATTATTACGGACACAAACGCTCAGCAATGTAATTTCTCTTTTAGAGATTAATAAAGTTATTGTATTGTATTGTATTGTATTGCACACAGAACATTCAGGCTCTTGGGTTTTGGTAAGTGTCGAAATGGAGGTCAGGGATGAGGTGCACGAAAAAGTTACTAGCCCAACGGGAGCCAGCCTCTGGGTCTGATTGGTGGAAACTGAGGTGTGTGTGCGTGTGTTATTTTAACCAATCCGGCTCCGCGCCTGGCTCCTGGTAACTGTCTTGTGCACCTCACCCACGGTCTCGTCGCATGTAAGAGCCTGGCCAGAACGGAGGTGGTGGGTCGAATTGTTTACACGAGAAGGAGTGTGCTTTTAGAGTATTGTGGAGGAGGTGGTGAGTCGAATTGTTTACACGAGAAGGAGTGTGCTTTTAGAGTATTGTGGAGGAGGTGGTGAGTCGAATTGTTTACACGAGAAGGAGTGTGCTTTTAGAGTATTGTGGAGGAGGTGGTGAGTCGAATTGTTTACACTAGAAGGAGTGTGCTTTTAGAGTATTGTGGAGGAGGTGGTGAGTCGAATTGTTTACACGAGAAGGGGTGTGCTTTTAGAGTACTGGGGAGGAGGTGGGACTGAACGAGGACCACAGACAACTGCTAGGTATCCAGGTTTCCCAATTGCTTCGTTTCCGGCCGATTTATGTGGAGCACGTGATGCGCACAAAAAATATTGGCGGTCTAGAAGTGTCGTCTGCGCAATGATCGCGGCGGCTTTCTTGACCGCCAATACAAGGACGACCACGCACGTTGTGAGACGTCATTCGTTAGACCTCAATAGGTGAAGATTTTGGAGGGGACTGAGGAGACGATGAAACGTCTCAACACGGATCTGCTATTCACACCATTGGCTGCGTAGTGTCGTGACTGAGAAAATGTTAGGGGTAATGGCGGGGGAGGGGTAGAAGAAGGGGCTTGGGTTGGGGGGGGGGGGGGGCGAGATAGAGGGGGGGTGAAAGAGAGAGAGAGAGAAATAGAGAGAGTTATAGAGAGAGCGAAAAAATGGGTAGAGCCGTACTGTATGGCAGCTTGCTTCCCCCAGTGAGAAAGCAGCCAGAATTTCCATAAGGGTAACCTCACAGGACTATATATCAAAGCTTATCCTTATCCTTAGAGAGAGAGAGAGAGAGAGAGAGAGAGAGAGAGAGAGAGAGAGAGAGAGAGAGAGACGAGAGAGAGAGAGAGAGACTCGAGAGAGAGAGCGAGAGAGACTCGAGAGAGAGAGAGAGAGACGAGAGAGAGAGAGAGAGAGAGAGAGAGAGAAAGAGAGACTCGAGAGAGAGAGAGAGAGAGACTCGAGAGAGAGAGAGAGACTCGAGAGAGAGAGAGAGAGAGAGAGAGAGACGAGAGAGAGACGAGAGAGAGAGAGAGAGAGAGAGTGAGAGAGAGTGAGAGAGAGAGTGAGAGAGAGAGTGAGAGAGAGTGAGTGAGAGAGAGAGCGAGAGAGAGAGAGTGAGAGAGTGAGAGAGAGAGAGAGTGAGAGAGAGAGTGAGAGAGAGAGGGGAAAAAAGCAAGTTAAAAAAAAGTCAATCAAATTTTAGTCTGAAGAATGACAAAGACAGTTGCTGGTAGAATGTGAAATCATCCTTAACTGGTACATTGTATTGCTCTTCTACTAGTTCGGTTGCCGTCGAGAGGTCTGAGTCATGGTGTAACATTAGAGTAATCAAAGTGCAGGTGTGTGGATTCATTTGGACCATAATTCGGTGAAGCTCGATCGCTTCAAGATCCTCATCAGAGGCTGCAATTCCTATGGCGGCGTACCAGCACCAGAAGTGAGAATCGCCGTGACAAAGATCACACGCATCATTGTTTTTCTTCTACTGTTGCTTCTGCTAATTACAAAGATTAATTACAAGATTAATTACAAAAGACGACGACCAACACAAGAGGCTTTGACTGTCGGAGATAAAAATGGTATGCTATTTTTTGTAAAGTTTTATTTTTTTAATACACTTAGAGAAATCAACATCAACAGTTATCCGCCTTTTTTTAATTTTTTTTAATCACAATCGATGATTATTATAAGCTGAGGTCGTAGTGTCCTTTGTTGTTAACATTTCGGCAGACTTTCTAGATGGCATACTACCAAAATGCCAATCAGTCATTTAGCGGTGACCTTGTAATATTCAGTGATGATAGGCAAACCTCACTGTGACCTTTGCAGCGTCAATTCTGCGGCGCTTGAGAGTTGTAATTTAGATGTCCGTCGATTTGGAAAAATATCACTTCGAGCTCCTTGCCAACAATTACTCATGTTCCTCGTGCCAGGCCGTTTGTACATGCATTGCCATAACCCCCCCGAAAGCGGCGTATGGCTGCCTAAATGGCAGGGTAAAAACGGTCATATTCGTAAAAGCCGTGGGAGTTTCAGCCCATGAAGAAAGAAGAAGAAGAGGTATCGCCATAGGATCAGCCAGATCAACAGCAGACAAGTTCTAATTCTTAGCCTATCATCAAATCGTATTACAGTATCTGCACTGAGAGATGTGCATGTTTTCATTACCATGAGCACGTGCAGAGAGGCAGAACACTGCACTGTGTACGCTAAAACAGTGGCCTGTGCTCGGAGCAGAAGGGTCTCTTGTGTTTGCATGCACCTTGCATCAAAGATGACGCCATCAAATTAAATGAAAGCAGACACGGGCAGGTACAGACACATATACAAACGAACCTTTGATGTGTTTGAAGTCGACATCTGCAGCCCCGAAACCCTGTCTCGTTACTCTAGCTGTGTTTATACACACACACACACACACACACACACACACACACACACACACACACACACACACACACACACTGACACACACACACACACATACACACACACACACACACACATACACACACACACACACACATACACACACACACACACACACACACACACACACACACACACACAATCTGCCATGCGGGGATATAGCTACTGCTGTTTGCAAAGTGCAGCTTCAGTATGGCACTTCGTAGGAGGGCCTACTCAATAAGTTTATATACTGGACTGTATGATGTCGAGCTCACAGACTTCTGACACATGGAATAAATATATTTTTATCATGCTGATAACTAGCTTGTTTTCTTCCAAAGAAGTTTCATTTTGTGTTTGGTAGTCCTTCTCTCTTTAGTTAACCGTTAGGCCTAATTAGAGCAAATTAGCTGTGATAAACATTCAGCAAAAATTGAATACAAAAACATTCACAACTAGTCCATATTATGAGCCGGTCCATATTTGGTAACCTTCCCCTATGAAGCATGTGGCCAAGCTACTTCGTTTTTGAGCCGTTGGAAGCTGACGCTGAGACAAAACGGACGTCCCTGTTGGTCACATTAAATATCACGTCATTGATGGCTAAAATAATTATTACGTTACTGACGACCGAGGTCGTTTGTATTACGACATTGATACCGGAAGTTTTGTACCCGACATATTTTAAAGAACATAAACAATCAGGGCTTCTTCTAAGTCGGTACTGTCATTTGATGGCTTATTTGCAAAATAAACGGCGGGTTTTTTTGTTTAAATTAAACGTTATGATAATGGTGTCATGGTTGCATAAAAGTCGCCCGGGATGGCAACTCTTACCGCTTTTGATCAAGAGATACTGACTTGGCAGACCCCTTTGAACTCAAGACTTGCGTTTATCTCAATTTAGGAACTGTTGAAATTTGCATTTGCCGCTTATATTACCGCAATATCAAATGTGAGCGTAGACAAAAATCCTGTGCGAGTCATTCTCAAATAGGCGTACAATTACCAGACTTTACTCACACTGACACTTCCTTTCATGGCTACAAGCTTTTCCATTGACCCTCGTACCTTTCGTCGCCGCGCTGACCGGAAAGTTTGATGTCGCTGGGAATTTGAATTTCAAATTCGATGATGTTCTCAGGGAATTAGATGAAGAGTGTCTACTTTTTGTACACCCCCCCCCCCCTCCCTATTTCTTCCCACCCACCCCTCTTTCCCCAAAACCCTCTTCAGACCCTCCTCCCACTCTCTCAAGATTCCGGGTCTGGTTACAAGTGCAAAGCAAAGTTGTGGGACGGGGGAAAAATATACAGGAGCGTGTGAAGGGGCGAAATGAGGCCAAGATACATAGACATCCTCAGATGTGAGATGTTTCACAGTCCCTGCCTTCAAAGCGTCAACATTCCGTGGCGTCGAGCGGCCGCTGCTGTTGCTGTGGTGAGTGTGGTGGGGAGAGAGAGACTGAGTGAGACT